>NC_048897.1:42703460-42832067 GCF_011077185.1 Oxyura jamaicensis | reverse complement strand
AATAATAATAATAATAATAATAATAATAATAATAATAATAATAATAAAGTAATATACAAAGCAAGTGATGCACAATGCAATTGCTCACCACCTGCTGACTGATGCCCAGCTGGACCCCGAGCAGCACCTCCCCATCCCAGCCAACCCTCGCAGCTTTACTGTTCAGCATGACACCATGTGGTGTGGAATACCCCTTTGGCCAGTTTGGGCCAGCTGTTATTGTTCTGTCCCCTCCCAGCTCCTTGCACACTCCCAGCCTCCCTGCAGGCAGAGAAGCACAAGAAGCCAAAAAATCTTTCACTTAGTGTAAACTGCAACTGAAACACCAGTGTGTTATCAGCATTATTCTCATCCTAAATCCAAAACTGTACCAGCCACTATGAAGAAAACTAACCCTATCCCAGACAAAACCAGGACACAGACATAAGCCTGTGGTATTACCTAGGCCATATATTACTCTAAACTTAACTTTAAAATGATACAAAATTGAATTAGTTAATTGTTTTAACTACGTGTCAGTAAAACCCCTTGATGATGCAAAATCTCACATACCTGTGTGAATTCAGAATGTTTCAAGAAAAGAACAAAGGTTTCACTAACACCAAAGGAAAGCAAAATAAGCTGCCATTTTGTTCCCCACTTGTTTAGAGTTCTTAAAGTATTTACCTTCCTTTAAACTGTTTTGAAACACTTCCAGTGAGTCATCTGTCTAGTATCAATGTGTTGCAGTGTGTCTTAATGCAGCCATGCTCTTCCATGACTTTTCATAGTATTTATTATGGCACTGGCTAAATTAAAAATTGGACATTTTTGTACTTTTGCACCTCTTATTTCTATGATTCTAGTACTAATACTCTAGGCAATTGTTTTACTATCATATAGCCAGGGATAGAGAAGGTTAGCATTTTAATTTTATGTTAGAATCTGTGGGACTTAAACACCCCAAATCCATAGAAATTTAAAGGAAACAGACTCCATATGCCATATTTGAAAAGCCAACCAATAAATACTTTCAATATAAAATACCTTAGCTGAAAAGTTACTCCTTTAACTTTGTGCCAGAATACAATTTTTCACAGAATTCTACAAAAATAATATAAATAAAATATCAGTAATTAAATGTTCTGTGCATGCTCTAGGCTCACAATTTCTCCTTTTCTGTTGTCCATGAAGATTTTCCATGTGGGAAATACACAACCATCCTGATATAGAGAACTGTCTGAAACCAATGCTATTTATCTCATGCCCAAAGGGCAGACAGCAGAGAATTCACAGCAGACACAAAGAATGTAGGTCTTTGGTGAAATGCACCTCACAGGTCCCTTGATACATCATTAAGATGAGGGGCCAAATCTAGTCACACTGACAGATTACATCTTCTCCCTCAGGACAAATATATATTTATATATACTATATATGTGTGTGTGTATATGTATGTATGTATAGCACTTGCAAGTATCACATTTTTTGCTCTAAACACATTTTTGATCATAAAAACAATTTAAACTTTACAACCGCTTTGTAATATCTAAACTTGGAGTGAAAAACGTGTAATGACGATTATCTTTGATCAGTTTGCTAGTTTGTGGAACCAGTATTCATGTGGTTTAACTACTTAATTTAGCTGTTGTATAAAATGATTTTTAAAATCACAGATGATCTCCCTGTGTCTCAAGCAAGTGTTCATCGTAGTCAAAAAGTAGGCCAACATCTTGCTTTAAAACACCCCTTCTATTTATTTTCTCTCCAACACTTCCATAACAATAAGCTAAGTGCTGTCTACAGAATACCATCAAGAAGTGGCAAATGAGAATCCAAACATATATTAAACGTAGTGGCAGTTAATAGTAGATATGGCAAAAAAAATTACAGGATCTGTGTTCCAAATCTATTTCTTAGCTGACATCTGACTTTTTTTATGAATATATATATATATATGTCATATATTTCTTTTTTATACTTGCCAGAAGAAATGACTGAAGAAATGCTTGAACTGAACTGACACAATAGTGTCTCCACCATTTGCAGAATGGGAAAAGAAAAACCTAGACAAATGACCTGATTTTTCCCCGGAAGCTGGATCTTTTGAGCCAAAAGCCACTTCTGAAGGGAAACAACAGTGTGCAGCCCAGCAAAGAGCCCCATGTTCTGTGGCAAGTCAGGCCTTGCTGTTGCCACCCCAGCACAAATTTGAGCTGCCTGCGGTGGCAACATGCAGAATATTCTTTCTAACCACCTGGAAACTTTTTATTTATTTATTTATTTATTTTTTCCTAAAAAAAGCAGCAGATTGCTCAGTGATAGAGAACAGAGTGAGAAGAACAACACTAAGTCCTAAATCAGCCATTGGAAAGTGGTGAGTGATGGGCAGATGGACTCCCCCAAAGCCTATTACTATCTTCATACTGCAGGTGTGGCAGTCAAGAAATGGTTGTATATCCAGCTCCGGTACATGAGGAAACATTGTAAGGGTACCCATGGATTATCACTAGTCCTTCTTTCTGTTCTTCCCCTTGTAATCATATAAATTTTCTGATTATTTTTTTTAGTACAACTAAAGAACATCTCTTTCTGAATAGCCATGAAACAGAAATTTCTCATTTAAAATAATAATAATAAAAATACACTACCCCCCCAAAAAAAAACCAAACAAACAAACAAAAAAACTAAGGAACTAAGGAGGAATCTGAACCTCATCCCCCTCAAATTTTGCCTAACACATTTATGATGATTAACTTAAAGGCTGATTTTAAACAAAATCTGTGTTCTCCTTTCTATGCATCCTTTCTCCATGCTACTTCTACTTAGAAATAACAAAGAATTTCCTCAGGACTCATTAGGGTTTTTATCGGCAGAACTACAGAAGAGTGCCTTTGGTAGAGCTTTCCATTTAAAATCTCCAGTCTGGATATCTGATTCTGAGCAACTTTCTAAGTAGAATTTATGCACTCACACTCCCTCCAAATGCCCTTTGGGACCAGAAACTATGAAAAAAAAAAAAAACTATGAAAAAAAAAAAAAAAAAAAAGGCTCACAAGTTCTTCTAAGCCAATTTTGGTTTCTTTGTAATGATTTTAATTCAGAGAAACATGAGAGAACATGATCAAGAGTGGCAAGAAGAGTATGCTCATACATGACAAAATACTGTCATAGAGCCATAGGATAGTTTGGGTTGGGTTGGAAGGGACCTTAAGGATCACTTAATTCCAACCCCCTGCCTTGGGCAGGGACATCTCCCACCAGCTTGTTAAAAGCCCCATCCGACCTGGCCTTGAACTTGGCCATTCTCTAAGGATATTGTGTTTGTTTATTTAAGTAAGGAAGCAATAAAATAGCTAGATGGGGGAAAAGACCCCAAGAAATCACAATTGTATGGTATTCAAAATGGAAATCAATCAGCTAATCAATCAATGGAAAAGAACGACTCACTTTCCATGCTTTCCTGGAATTTAAAGATTCAGTGCTTGGATCATTTCCAGATCACTTGGATGGCAAATACATCTTCAAATCTCTCTAGGAAAAGGAAAATTAAAAAAATAAATAAATAAATAAATAAATAAATAAAAGAAAAAAGAAGAAAAAAAAAGGTTTTATGGATGTATCTATTTTAAGAGAATAAAAAAATAATAATACTAGCAGTTGGAAGCGAGGCTGTGCTGAGCATCTTACATCTGGTCACAGCTGTGAGTGCTGAGCACTGGAAATCTGAACTTGTGCCATTTCTGAGCTCTGACTTTACTGGAATGGAGCCTAGAACCTTGTCTGGGAATAGTCTATATTGGATGACCTTCATGGCTCATCTTTCCTCCCCTCTATCCACATCTGAAGCATCTGGCAGAAAGAGTAAAGATGGAAAAAAATATTTGAACGTGTGGGTTGGGGCTTTGTGACTGGTCAGGCCTGACAACTGTATTCCACATACAGATTTTATCATGTTAAGGAAAACTAACCTGCTGTACATCCAGTCCTCTCTTTGGCTCCACAAATGGTTCTGAGTATTGAAACTAAATTACTGCTTACAGTGCCTCCACCCCATTGTTTTCAGATCTCTGTTGCTTTTTGGAAAAAAAAAAAAAAAAAAAAAAAAAAAAGGGGCAAGAAGCTCCATTCTGTTTTTGAGAAACAAAGTTGGCAAATGCAAGGATGTATTACCATAAGGTGCTAGAAGCTGTCAGAAATCTGAATTTCTCAAATTGTGTTATGGAACTGTTCTTGTACAAAGCATTTACTTAGAATGCAACAATTTAGGGATTGAAAATAAAGTATCTTTAAATTTAGTAAGAGCCGTCACAACAACAGAATATGAGAAAAGAATGTAAGGTACAGTTTCAATCTTGTAAATTGAGTTTAGGTCTTCTGAAGTTGGCTTGCACTCAGATCCCAAGTAAGGCTAAACTCCTGTGTGTGTACTTTTCTCAGTAGGTTACAATCACACCTTTCACCAATGGCAGGACCATAGTCCCACAAGCTGTAAGGCAGGACTGTTTAACCATCCTATCAACTTTCTTCAGCATAAGACTCAAAATAAGAAGTTTCAAATGTCTGGTGTGCTGAAAGATTTTTTTCCCCAGAAAAGAGGGTTGTATGTGTGAACATGAGTACATAAAACTCTGGGTTGTGGCTGAAAACTTGAACTGGAAAGTTTAAAATTCTTTAAAACACATTTATAAATGTTTCTATGTGTTTGACCTAGCAGAAAACATGCAGATCTCTGGATGATGGTAGGGCATGCATTTCCAAACTAGACATGATTGAATTGCTTTGGCACTGCTTAAGAATCCAGCATAGCCACTGACACACCGTGCCCAAGGCACTTTCCTCAATAAGCAGTCCAGTGGTCATGACCATGTTTAGTTTACTAATAACTTCAGTAATTGCAGCACCCAGCAGGATCTCCAAGCACTACAAAAGACTCTCGTTGTCCTTCTGAGTAATGTACACCTTTGTCAGTGATTTTACTCCATCAAATTGGCTATAGCTGTCCTAATTTAGGACTCAAGTAACAGTAACTTCAGCTGACCACTGTCACTTCTGTGTGCTGCCTCTTTCTCCCTTTCACATTGTCCAGTATCTGCCAGCAGCACTCCTTGCTGGGCTGCTGAGAAACTGCAGAACAATTGTCCATGTCTTCTTACAGATGTGCTACAAAAGATGCTTATTTAGTATGTTCAGATAACCACTTTTGACTTTGTGACATACAAATTGTCCTTTCATTAGTTTTGGTTTTATAGACCCCTGATTATTTTTTTTTTTTTTTGGGGGGGGGGGGGAAGGGGACAGAGGCGCTAAGTGCCTTTCTTTGATTCACAGCCAAATGTTTTTCATACAATCTAAAATCATCTTGCAGCTTCCTTCACAGCCCTGCCCCTTCCACCTCCCCTCTTACATCTGCTGCTATAAGACCCAGCCTGTTCCATATTTCTAAAAATTGAAAACTAGACTTCTGTATCAGTTCACCTTTTAGATGCCACTCAGATTATTAATCTTTACATCATAAATAGAGGCTCAGTTGGCTCTAAGCAACTGTTATTTTAGTGTCTGACAGGCACAGTCTTCCTTCTCAGTCTGGGGACTTATTTACATTCCTGTATCCTGGACCACTATAGAAGCTTTCCCCAGCTCTCATTCAGACAAAATTCCCACTGAGATTTTAAAGGCCCCCTTCCAATGAATCTCTCTCATGTGTGGTACTCAGGACATGAATCCAAGCTGTTTGAATTGGTTCTTTGCTCATGGCATCCTGCTACAGCTCCAATCAAACAAAAATTTACCCTGATTGCAATAAGAAGAAAAGGATTTTGCCAAAGTGTTCTCAACATGCTTCCTTTTTTGCAATGCTCTGGATTTCCGTTTTCCAAAATAACCTATTTTTTTCTGCTGGCATACTCCACACCAGAGGCTTTCCAGGTATTGCTCGAAGAAGAATTCAATTTGATGGGAGCGATTGGACTCTCCTGACAATATCAATGTGTCCTTCTTTGTCTAACAAGAAGAAAATGACATTAATGGCCAGCAAACAAGTCACAGAAGGTGACTAGGTCCCTAACCCCCAAAGCCAGTGCCAGGTCTGGTGGTACTGAGGAAAGGGTACATATCAGGACCCACAGAGCTGTGATCTGTGACCCCCAGCACCTCACACTGCTTACCTTGCTCTGGCAACCACTCACCAGGATAATTTTTCAATGCAGAGGGCCAGCATGTCTAACAAAAAACATCCATATGCAGCTACAGGTGAGAGACATGGAGAAAATTTTTATTCCTCCACAACAAAAAATAAGTCAGAAGTCCTCACATCCTGTCTTGGAGCAATAACTTGAAAGTCCTTAACTATCCCACAGATATAAATGTTTAACTGTCATTTTGTGCTAGGCACTGAAGCTAATTTTCCTATCCAGTGATTCTGTCATTTTATAAAATGTGTACAATATGCAACATCACTTATTAAAAAAAAAAAAAAAAAAAAAAAAGAGTGAAGAAAGTGAAAAAAAATTCTGACAGAGGTGTATTAGCTTTGCTTGAAAAAGAAAAAAAAAAAAAAAAAGAAAAAAAAAAGGAAACAAACACTAAAACCTTCATATTTGTGTGAATCATTCCCAAGAAAATCATACTCCTTTAAGTTCTTTCCCTAAAGGGGAAAAAAAAAAAAAAAAAAAAAAAAAAAGTTTCTTCTGGAAAGCATCATGAATATTAATACAAGACAAATACAGTTTGAGGGGTTGGACTAGATGATCTTCAGAAGTTCCTTCCAACCTTGGCCATTCTGTGATTTTGGGGAGTAAAGAGCTCTTTTCCTTCAAAAGGTTTTGTAATGACAACATATAGATTTTGAAAGGCTAAAAACACTAGAAATCTGAGCCAGATTTGGGTGTGAACATTTGTACCATAAATCTGGTAGATGTCACACTCAGTTTTAAAAATAAAGCTGTTTGAGTCAGTTTGTACTCACCCCTGTTATGTGAGAAAGGTGTGCAGTTTTGGAGACATTTTAGCTCATTGCAGCATACTAACAATGAATACTTCAAGGAAATTTAAAGATTTAGAAACTAATTTTGAGGAAGGGAGGAAAGAAGGGTAAAAGAAGCATCTTAATTTATATAAGCATCTTTTTTAACAGTAAGTAGGAGTCTGAGTCACTTCGTTGCAACGGATACTGCTTGAATAAGGACAGAACCTTTCAGCTCACAGCTTTCTCCACAGCTACCTATGGCATAGCTGAAGCTTAATGCAAAACCCTGGAATTTTTGCCATTTCACCTTTCATGATCCTCCTTACTTGTAGCTAATGCCTGGAGTTGTGGAAACCAACATTCAATTCTCAAAGCCTCAGGAAAACCTTATGCAACTATAGAAAAGCCTATACAACTCATACAACGTTCTCTTATACTAGAGAATGTCATTTGATTTATATTGCAGTTTTCTAACAGCATCAGTCAGTATAATGATATATTTACCGGGCTGACAAATGTACAGAGAGAGAAAGTATTTTCTAAGGATCAACAGAAAGTGCTTCTCTATAGTTGCAGCCAGATTTAATGGTATAGTTGCTGAAGATACCTACATAATAGGCCAAGAGGATGCAAAGATAGTTCTAGAGATCAGATTTTACAGAAAAGTGCCTGGATGCGTGGCAGGGAAACAGTCAGATGGAAGTAGTAAAGGCCCTAGTCAGGATGCAAGAGCATCACTGTTACAAATGACAAAAAATAGATTGATGCTTAAGACATGTTCTATACACTTATCACCCCTAAAAATGTCAAACTTTATTTGGGAAGAGCTGGAAACTAAGCTGTGGATGCTTCCCAAGTGAGACCAGAATATAGGTTTCTTCCTGCATTAGCCAGCTTTGTTACAAAAATAAGTGATGTATTTTGCTAGTGGGAATCACTGATCCTCTTGTTAGTGCAGAAAAAGCAAAATGAAAGTCACATGTACTACAGTTAGTTTATGGAGATGGTTGGCAAAAGAACAAAAAAAAAAAGAGAGAAAAAAAAAAACTAATCCAAAACAAAACCTCAATTTTCATTCTGACTTTATATTATGCATACTGGTTTCCAAACAGAAAAAAGTAAGGCAAAATTATCGTTCTAGATATAGAAATATTTCTAATCTATTCTACATAGGTGACTATACTGAAGAGGAGGAAGGAGAGGACATAGATTTTCTTACAATGGGAATTGAAAACTGCAAAAAAAAAATAATAATAAATAAAGAGCCACAGTGTTTGCTGATAAACACTGATAAAGCAAATCCAAACCTTGCACTAGAATTAGCTATACAGCTTAAAATGCACAGGAAGAGATCAAAAGGAAAAACTGCTGTCCCTCTCTCTTTTTTAAAATTTAATCTAACACTTTGCCAAATGCCTATTGAGCAAGTCTGAACCATTTTGAACTCGTTCAGCATAGGGTATATTGATCAGCAGAGCCCAGAATAGGGAAACAAAGCTTATATAGAAAGAGTGAATTTAATCAATTGAAGTTGCCCAATAGCAAACAAAAAAGAACATGGATAATTTGGACCATAATATAGTTTTACAGAAGTCACATGGTTTGGGAGCAGCACAGGGAAGGATAAGTGACATAAAACATGACATATTTTTTTCTACTGCACTAATTGTAATGTTTAACTTACTCCCTGGGATTTTACAAATCCAAATAACAATGCTGGAGAAACTACTAGGCATAGAATCAGGATTTCTTTTAACTAATTACAGGAGTTTCAAAATGATAAGAGAAAGCTTGGAAAAAAGCTGCAGGCTAAAAATAAATAAATAAATAAATAAATAAATAAATAAATAAATAAAAAGTTTAAATGTGACCCAGAAGTGTCAATGAGAAATCTGAGATACTGAGAATGAAAGAATGAAACAACTAACATTCCAAAGGATAAATGTGGCTAAAGCCTTTAGTCATTATTAGCTTTTAGCTTCTGGAACTATGATGTTGTACTGCTCTCAGGCAAAAATCAAAACCTTATCTGTAAGAGTCTAGATTAAAAAAAAATAATAATAAAAAAAAAAATATTGCCAACTGAGTGGTTCAAGTGCCCTTTGGAAATGTTAAAGATTGACGTTACAGACACAGAGAAGTGCTACACAGGAGCAATAAGCTAATGTCTTTATCTTGGATCAAATCATGAAAAACTATTCAAGGAGTTATGCTGCTAGGATAGGGGGTTGTGACAATATAATCCATTCAGCTTCACAGGACTCTGGCTTTGTTTTGATTTAAACTCAGGGACTGGAATAAGCCTGTTTCAAAAATAGAAGCACTAACATCAAGGCTTGATTAGAAAAAGTCTCTTATCTCCTCCTCTGGCTGGTGAGAGGTTGTCAGGTATGCCTCACCTTTGCTCAGGCAGAGAGAAGATGAGTCCCTTTTGTATGGAGAGCAGAGATCTTTCATCCTCTGACTCGTGCTCATGTCAGGAGCCAGTTGTGTATTTAAAGGAAGAGCTTGGCCCCTCCTGTGAATATTACTGTAGACGAGAGGAAGGCTTCCCTAAGAGGCAGGGAACGTTCTAGACACAAGACCTAGGATTTTCCTCCTTGGCTATGTATTGTGAGTATAGTCATTTCCTGCACATTTAGCAGAAAGCACAGTGGTGCTCATGCTACAGGAGAGATCATAAGGTGCTTTGTGAACAGGTGAGGTTAATTAAAGTACAGTTCAGGAGCAATAACCATTATGAAATATTATATTCATAGTGCAGCTATATTACAAGGCAGATTAACTTAACTACACTGGTTGTTAAAAGGTTCTGATACAAGAAATATTTATATATGCCTACATGAACACCAAAACCACAAAGTGCAGCAGAAAGTATCAGAAATTGCTTGTAACATCAGAACAACATTATCTGATTTAAATATATGTGATCATGTCATAAGACAGATGTTTTGTAGGGCCTCTGCCATACTGCATGCCTCATTTTCTTAGTATCCAACACCACAGTGTTGGAATTACAGATGAACCAAGTGCTTGAAGATGTGGCTAAAATCAGTGAAAGCTAAATTCACAGTGCTATTTAATTCTAAGCTTTATTTAAAAATTGAGCTCTTGATATCTCAGATAGGACATGGTAGAATAACTGGGCATATATTTTACCTTAATCTGTCATTGTCTCCTATTTTGGTTTGTGAAATAATATCCTTTCTTCAGGATTCTCTTCCCTACATCAGCCTCCTTTTGCAAGCAGTTATACCACCCTCCAGTAGCTCCACGAGTAAACTACATTTCCTTAGTTGTCCTTAGCTGTCACCACATCCTTAATTCGTCTCTATGTGATTAGTCCCTACTGCTTCATTTTCAGTTAATTTCTTTCCCACTTCAGTTAACTCCCATTTCATTTAATTTCTTCATTATCCAGCCTTCATCAGGCTCCTTGTCTCCACCTTTCCATTTTGCAGTCAGCTTTTGTTCTCTCTGCTTTTGCATCAGGTATTTTGCCCCCTCCTCTTCCACCAGATGCAAACACAGATGTCACAGAGGATGGGAAAAAGACAGACAGCTTCCCTGCTCTGTGCTTTAATGTCCATGCTTATATCCTGGTCTAACACAGCTATCACGGATTAGTTCATATTATTTCTGTAGCCAGAACCTGACTATTTTCAATCACAATGGAATATTTGGATATAGCCAATAAAACTGAAGTCTGTGTTGAGCTCATGCAAACTTCAATTTCTTTAAGACTTAAACCTTGGAAAAGTTTCTGCAATATTTCAGGCACTGAAAACCACACATTCTGACACAAAAGGCACTGCTACCAAACCTAAAAGTGCAGTTCAAGAGCTTAGAGGACTACAGATATTTTGCAAGTTTACCAGAACTATTTTTTTTATTTATGTTTATTCTTAGAAATGTTTTATTTCCCAAGACTGACTCGAATAAATAACATTTAATATTTAGCCAATCTTTAATCTTATCTTCTCATTACAAAGAGTTGAAACTTGGTTAACTTGGTTAAGTGAGTGAACTAGCATTACCAATGAAGATTTCCAGCCAAAGAATTCTAGATTTTAAGCAGATATATTTTAGGTTACTGTACATCAGATTAAAAGCTATATTTGTTCACCACCACTTTTCTACTTTATATGTATATATATAAAACCAGAATGCTTCTTAAAAATAAATTCCTATATAAAACTTTTGTTTTTCATAATGTCTCTGCCACAGCACTGCAATTAGAATCAAATTAATTCAGCTCAAAGATTCCAGACTATTAGGACTGGAGAAAGTACATAGTACAATTTATTCTCTAATGATATTGGGTAAAGGCAAACCTATCACTTGCAGCTAGCATTGAAATATGTGGCCTTAAATGAATAAGGAAGCATAAGTTAATTAAACACTAGAGTGTCAAGGTTTTAATGACCCCCTATACTGGGGAGCAAAGAATAACTGGAACCTTTAAATAGCTGATTAGATTTTTTTTTTCCTTTTTTTTGGTGGTCAGAAAATAATGCATTGCATATAGAGGTTTATAATTGGTTATGCATACATTCTTATTTGCAGAAATTTCCACAGAATCAGTAACGTTACAGCACCAGTTGCCTCCTGCCAGTTCTGAGCCAAAGAAAAGCAGCAGTGAGTGGAGAGCTTTGACTGCAAAATAGCAAAATGCAAACTCCCCACCCAGCCTGCAAGGAAAGCTTCCCATTCTCTGCCAGCTAAAATAGCTGCACGTCCAAGAACCTCAGGCTGGAATAGTTAGCTCATCCCAATTACCTGTCAGACAGCTTCTCCTTGCAGCCTGACCCACATACTACACCTCCATTTTCCATTGTCAATCATCTTACCTCTTTTACTGAAGATGTTATAAAAACAGGCATTCTTCTTCTTCCAACACCCCTTTTACGGGTACAGCTCCCCTGTTGCCTAGGTCAACAAGCTACAGTCTTCATGTCAAACATGCAGTCTTGAGGGAAATTTGATAGCACTAGGTACAGCTTTATTTTCAGTATGAGACACTCCTCTATTTGTTTACGGAAAACTCCATGCTCAACCAACAATGCTGTTACCTGAGATATATTCCTATTCAGTTTTGACACATCAAGTATACTAGAAGGGCTGGCATCCCTGCAGGAAGTAAAAACAGCTGACCCCTTCCTCTGCAGCTCAGGTAAGGCATAGGACACCCATCACTGTGGTGACATGGGGAGATAAGCACAGATTACCTAACTACCAGATTTCTCTAAGTGTGGTGAAAATCAGTTGTTTTGCACCCTTTGCAACAGTAGAACTGTTACCGATACTGTTAGCCAACAGCCCACGTACTTCAAAAGGTGGGACAACCACTTCGGATTCATTTTAGCTCTAGAGATTATGAGAACAGCAGTAACAGGAAACATCAAGGTCAATCAAATTCCCAGTCTCTGATAGTATGGTTGTTATGACACTTCTCTGAAAGAAGCCTAGTCACCTCAGGTAAGAAGAAAGAATTGCCCCAAGCTTCCTCAAGTCATAAAACCTAATTGCTAGGGCAGCTAACAGGGAAAAGGATTGATAGAGAGCTTCCTCCTTTAGAATATTCCTATAAAACTGTTCCTCCCTTTCCAATCCTGTGTGCTTATAAAGATAACATTTTAATAAGTACTTGTGTTAAAGTATTTTATTTTATTTTTCATTTTGTCTTTGACTCCGCTGACATGGGGTCAAAGTTTAATCATAGATCTCAGTTTTTTAAATTTGTCGTTATAACAACCTACCCGCAAGCTCCATAGCGACATCAGTCTGATTGGGATAACCAAGAACAGCTGTAACTCTGCAAACTGGTCTTGACTAGCAGCAACAATGGATAGGCTAAAATTTAAGGTACTAAAAATAAAACTTTGTCTTGGGCCTCTCAATAGTTAAGCCTGGTGTTTAATGAGCAAAATTTGCAAACATAAAACAATTGTCTTCACAATATTTTATTGAAGGAAAAGAAAAAGTCAGTATGGTAGATAACCAGGGGAGCACTGCCCAGTTGTACAGCCTTTACATCTGCTGAGGTCCATCAAGTCTGGCCTGGCACCAAAGTTTAACTGAGACTGCCACTGATCGTGCAGTGAGCTGCCTCCATGCTGCTGTCTACTCTTGTCCCTTCTCCTGACTTCCACCTTCTGCACTACCCGCTTCCATGAGCCGATCCTCCTCACTTTAGCTAAGCTTTCCTTGCTTTAGCTCTATGTCATGAACATACCATTGAAGACCATCGTTGTTCCACAGGGCAAAGATCTGAATAGATGTTTCCTTGCAAGAATCTCCTGTGATTTAGGTATGTCTCCTACTCTAATTAGTTATCCTAGTCTTAAAATATATATTTTACATTTTACTTTAAAATATATTTTATTTTTCTCCATCTGAAATGCCTTCTTTCTTTTTTAAAGAGGATTTTTACCCAAACCAAATAAAATTACAAAAGTGGAATTCAGACTTATATCACTTACATTTTTTTTTCTCTTACATCTTCCTTTGCCCTCTGTAATTTTTGAATGAGAAGGTTTGGGAAGGAGAGGGAGTCTGCTTTTGCTGTATACTGTAGCCACTGTCTTTATCCAAGGAATTCCTTTCTCATGAAATTTAGAGCTCAAAACTGTTTGTGGCCTCAGGCATATCACTGCATAAAATATTCCCAGATAGTATTTTCAAATTTGTGTTAACAAGAGTGAGGGATAAAAACCTAACCCTACAAAATAATTTTGGCCTCTTTTACAGTTGCATGATGGGGAACTGGAGGCCAATATCACCAACCTATGTTACCTATGTCCACTACAACAAAGGCCCATTTGAGTTAAATAAATGTCTGTAAAGATAAATTTAAATATAAGCAGGTTACAGACGGGACACCATTCTCAACAACAACAAAAAGTTTATATCTTCAGCCTATCTTTGCTATTTTGAATGTTTCTCCAGTGTCAGGATAGGTTCTAATGGGAAAAATCCTTCCTCAACCTTTCAGCTTCTAGTAGTCATAACGGCAATGTGATACTACAAATGCCACTCTGTGTCAGTCCATGTAAAGTAGAAATTGTTCCACCCTCATGGGAACAGGCTCAATTTTTATGTTCAGGACAGAATACAGCTTCCTTTTATTTCTGAGACAACAATGTGTTGCCCACAAGACAGAAAACACAAATATTTCAATTTCAATACCAAATTTGGTATCTGAACAGCCAGATCAACTCTTTCCTGTGGTAAGGTGTTGCTGGTACCTTATGGTTATGTAAAGGTTCAGATTCCGCATCAACCATTTATTTTGTAACATAAAAGTATGACAATTTCTAGATGCAAGTGAAGAGCATGTTGAGTTGCTTTTGATATATTCTTGTAAGAAACAGCAAAAATGGTATTTGTATAAATAATCTAGTAAATCAGTTCTTCCCTTATTTTTCCTGATATATGCAATCCAAACACAACATTTCAAATTAGCTTACTCTGATGTTGAAAATTAAGACCATAGCAAACAAGACCCTTCTCTCAAATTCATTCTGTACTACTAAAACAAGAAAACCCCATGAAGTATAGAGACAAAGGATATAGAAAGTGATCTTTTCCTTCCATCTCCATAACTGTTCCCTATACATCTGCTAGGTGTCCTAAGAAAGAAACATCCAGTAAAAAGACAAGCAGTAGTGTCCTGTATGTATATTAAAAACAGAAAATTGTTTTTGCTACTTTTAGATTGGTCAAACCCCAGTCCAGGCAGATCAGATTTTTAAATGCTGCTCTACTTCCAATTAATTCCAGTTCAAAAGTCATCACTATACTGCTGCCTCTTATCTCCTACTGTCACTGCATAGACATCAGCACCATGTCAGATTCCCTATCAGCATTTGTACAAGCAGCTCAGTGGGGATAAGAACTATACATATTTGAAGCTAGGTGTCAGTCATCTGTTTTAGAAAAGTATAGTCAGCCTTGCTCATCAGTGAATAATCATATTCCCAAAAGCACTGAAAATGCATGCTGAACAAATACTGAGAAAAAGACATTGTATATTTGACAGTGATTTTAATCATGGCAGGCTCCTGTTTTGTTTGTTTGTTTGTTTGTTTTTCCTTTTTACCTTACTGTTAGTATTTTGTTTGCATACAGGAAGATATATGCAGGCCTTTCATGCTGCACCTTTATTCTGTATTGCATTTCAGAAGAAAATGACAGGATCATGCACTTCATAGGATACTTAAACTGTCTTACAGCAGGTTGCATGGAGATCTGACATGGATAATCATGTTTATTTCTGAATTGTATTTTAGAGCAACAGATTACAAGGCACTCTATAAAGATGAGCCAGGGATTTCAAGTCATCCGTAAAATAGAATTAGTAGTGATCACATGGACAGAAAGCTGACAGGCAAGGCATTTTGTTTTAGCTTGATATGAACAAACAATCAAAATATCCTTCAATTTGGAAGGAAAAAAACTCTTTTGAGATCCAAGTACCAGGCTCCAAGCAAAAAATGTAACATTGAATAAAATGTGTGAATGTATAATAATATATTAATGACTGAGTGTACATCTCCAAACAGTGATTAAACTATTCATTATATTTAGTAAACAGGTTTGAGAGTCACTGGGAGATACCAGCTGATTGACAGAGGTGTTCTGGGGAGTGGAGCCTGAGCATGTTTTAATAATTAGACCATGCTTTAATAATTATGTACTGAAGATTTGTCTGCTGCAGTTCATTTTGAGAATGCATTTGTATTCTTTCAGAATAATGTTTTATTGCTAGATACCATACTGTCCAAGCACAAGGCTGAATAAATGGCCAACTGTTAAAAAGCATGCATTTTCTTCAAATGCTCCATAATGTTTTTTTTTGTTGTTGTTGTTTGTTTGTTTGTTTTTCTAATCTTCTCTCTATAATAAAGAAATTTTAAAGAAGTCAACTCTGAAAATTGGTCATATCAGGTTATGGTTCTGCATTTTTAGCCCCTGGTATTCGTCTTCTCTGACTTGCAAGAGAATCTCTTTGGGTGTTTCATACCAATCAATTTGTCTAATGCAGTAGTGACAGCAGCAGAGTACATACATATGTTTGGATTTCATTCCTCTCATACTGAGCAACATCTCCGCATCCTCCTGGTTGTCTGTTCTCAGTGTGTCATAACTTTTCCACCTCATGTAAGACTTCCATGGGGTCTTACGCCTCCTCTTTTCATTAGTTCTTGAGCATTTTGCTATCTGACATGGTTTTGTCCTCCCAGTGTTCTTGTGAAGTAACTCCACCTTTGGAAATTGATAACTGAGGTACCAAAGACTGACTATCCCAAGTTCACGCTGTAAGTTAGTGGAAATACAAACCACCTCTAAAGGTCACCTTCTCTGCCAAGCCATCTATAATTCATACAGTTGCTTTATCTTCTTCTCACCCTATCTTGTCTCTTCCTTCTCCGTTTTGCCTTGTAGGTATTGGAAAGGTTTCTCACTGAACCACATGGGAAATTCTTTTTCCCTTCCTTCAGCGCTTATCTCATTGCCAAAAGCAGCTCCACAACTGTGAGCTTATATTAGGCCAATAATGACCCTTAGCTTTTCCCAGAGTCAGGAAAGACCTTCTACAAGATCAACAATAGAAATAAAGTAAGTAACCGCAAAAAGAGATGCTATTTTGAGATGTGTCTTTGGTGGCAACAACAAAGTGGGAGCTTTTGATCAACTGCAATGCTTTTATTCACAGATCGTCTTGGTTTCATGTCAGCAATAATAGAAGTGATGTTATTTTCTGTTTTCCAATAACACCTTTATGGCATTACTTTATTTTTCATTTTCAGATGATATTTGTGATATAAAACATAAATCAAGCCAAAGCAGGGAGAGGACTTGATTGTAAGACAATTTCCCTTCCAGTGAGTGAGTGACCTTTCTAAAAAGTTCAGAAGCTGTGCTCAAAAACCATTCACTTACTTTATCAAATGATAAATAAGTACCTTCAACTTTGACATGTTGCCCATATCTGTTTCTCTTGTTCAATTTCTGCAGAAACCACAGAATAATGCATGTACTAACTATGCTAATTGACTGGAACAGCTCTCTAAAAGTGGTCCAAAATCAAACCTCAGTTTCATTTTCTCCCCAATATTTTGATGATGTAAGAAGGTGCATATCACCTTGAGAAATGGCCTGGAGGGGGGTCTTATACATTTGTAAAAATATCTGATGGAGGGGAGAAAAGAAGATGGAGCCAGACTCTTCTCAGTGGTACAGTGAAAAGATTAAGGATATCAGGCACAGACTAAAATGAAGAAAATTCCCTTTAAACAAGAGAGAAAAGCTTCTTATTGTGATAGTGGCTGAACACGTTGTCAGGACTTGGCCTGAGCTCTACACAGGTTTTATAACTTTTAATGTATTTCAGAATACCTCATTTACTGATATGTTTCATCCTGTTGTGTCCAGAGCACCCATCTGAATCAGAGTATTTTCTGTTGGCTAGACTGTAATTTTGCTTCTACTTACTGGTGCAATGAACTGTACCTTTTTTTTCTTTTTTTAGTTTGCAAACTTTAGACAAATTTTGCTTTTTCTGACAATATCATCCCAAATCTCACAAAATTTTGTTCTCCTTGTAATGAACAAAAGTTCATTGTCCACTTAAAAAAAACACTGTAAAAATACTTAAATAAAAAATAAATAAAATAATAATAATAATAATAATAAACTTGATCCAATGGCCAATATATTCTTAATAAAAATGACAATAATGATAAAACACTATTTTTTGGTTACTTATGTGAAATTACTCTAGACATAATAGTACTTCTTCCCTCTTCACCTTTCAAAGGCAGAAGCTGCTCCAGTAGCCATTCCTTCCATTTCAGGCCCCTTATATATATACATAAGCAAAAATTAACAACTGAGGAGAATTTTAAATGCAACATTCGCTATTGCCAAAAGATTGTAATGAAGGCAGATTTCCAGCTGAAACTAGTTTTAATTATCATAGTTGATGGTAATGTTTTTGAGATGTCCCAAATTCTTGAATGTCCAATATAATGACCGTAAATATGCACAGAGCACAAAATTTGGTCCCTAATCTTTGCAAGTATCTATACAATAAAAGGTATTACTTATGGGCTATGCACTTCGTCATAAGGATTTGTAAGGTCACAGTCATGGAGTACAGTGTAGCTCAATGTATACATTCTAGAGGTCCCTAAATTTTTATACTTCACTGTACATAAAACAATATATTTTCCCCGTCAAGAATGCATTCATGAAAGTTTATAAAAGGTAGTTGGATAAACATTATGGCAAACATACTTTAGAATTTTCTGTACTGTAATGTAATTATTCAGAGTTAGTTTTGGGGGATTTACTTATCACTAGCAATGACAAACTTATGAATCCTAGAGCTAGCCTATTCCTAGGCACATATTTATGTGTGGTGACACAATATTCAAGTTTAAGTATCTAAAGTTAGAATTCCTAATCCATGTACTAAGAAATAAAAGAAGAGCAAGCTGATTTTAGACTGTACTTGTTCTAAGCAGTGCGAAGAAGAAAGAAGTGCAAAAATACAGGTGGGGAGCTGGAAGAAAGAGGAATAGAAATCACGAAAGACAAAATTAGTGCTATTTATGGGCAATCAGCATCGTAGAATTAATGAATGCTAGTTAGATAAAAGAAGCAGCTATCCAGAAGGACTTCTTTGTATAGAACTCAGGAAAACACTGAGTAATGTGTTGAACCATTAGGTGGCATTAAATTTAAGTGAAGCCAGGTAGGTAAAAATAACAACAGCCCCAAATCACATTTTGATTATGACTCTTCAATAGACAAAAAGTTCACTGGATTATTCAAGAGTAAGGCATAATAAAAGTAGGTTGAAACAGCATAATTCTGTGAAATAAAATACCAGGAATACTACAGTTGTTATCTCAGCTGAGTTTAGACAGATGAAAATTAGAGAAGAAATAGAAATGTGACAGCATGAAGCTCCTGTGGCTTTTTGATAAACCATTCCAAAAAAGCACTTTCTGGTAGACCAGTCCTATGTTAGTGAACAGTAAGAACATTCCTAGGCAATGAAACACAACTGTCTGCACCATTGTAATGAGATTATTGCTTGACACAGCTTTGACTTGGGATAACCATCACTTTCCCAAATAAATCCTGGGTACAGCCTAAGAATTCATATGAAGAAAGGAAGATTACCAGTAGGGAATTTTCAGATACTCTTCCTATTTGGGAAGCTGAGAGTTCAACAGTAAAGGGGCAAGTTTTTTTTGTGCCAGTTAGCCCCAGATCTAGAGAAGTTAATTTCCTAGTTAAGAGGCAGAGCCAGCCTGACTTGTAAAAGCAGAATCTGCAGACCCAGACCCAAGGGTAGCTTTTCTTATCAATTCAGTGAGTTTTGGATCCAAAATTGTTAGGCTGAAGTGGTCCAGAAATAAAAATAAAAAGAATGATTTCCCTTGCTTACATATGAGGGATGGAATATATTTTATGCTAAGAGTAATATATAATACACTTTTACTATATGCTAAAGACTATGATTGGTTCAGTTAATTAGGTATGTCAAAATAAAGGTCTTAATAGCAAAAAGATATGAAATAAACCATGTTTAACACGGGGTCCTCTAAAGGCCTGCCTGAGGATCAGAACATCTTGCCTTAAAATGCATGAGGCACAATAAGCACAGAAACACTGGTTACATTTTGCTGTAACTGTTAAACAAATGTTTTATCTGAAGCTACTGGGTAACCCACCTTGAGCAGAGGCTGTGGAACAGACATGAACAGCAAAAGGCATGGCACATGGTCAGTTGCTAGCTCAAGTATTTCGCAGCTGAAATTAATAGCTCTTCTTTCTTTGAAACAAGATGTGTATTTACAGCATGCTGAGTACAGTGTTGACATTCAAAAAAATCATGTCAATGTATGCCATTTATAAACTGAAATACAACTCTTGTTTGCACAGAGATCATTTCATCCATCTCTGCTGAAGGCACCTGAGGAAAGTCCCTGGGAACTGTTACACCACACAGTATTACAAAAGCAGTTCTAGCCAAGAAACAGACAAAAGTAATGTCCTTCCCAAATTGAAATTAAAGGGAAATTTTTATGAAGAGAAAATGAAATTTTCCCAGTTGCAGTAGGTCTAGACTGAAAAGTTGGACAGTAGGTCCTTGTCTAAACAATTATTTGTTGGAGTAAAACAGGAACCTCTCTTCTTGACATCCTGTATTTCATGTATTAAATTATTAAATACAGTATATTGCTCCAATAAATAGTACTATAGCCTTTGTAACTAGTCTGTTTCATTCAAAACCTAATGAGGGCTTTTCATCCATAGAAAAAAGCATTAACTAGACATTTTGTATTCTTGACAAACTGACTCTGCTGGGTCTGCCTTTACTTTTCCTGCATTACACAGGTAACTTGAAATACATTATTACCACAATCCAATTATAGAAAAATATTATACAGCATTTGGAAGAATATTTCCTGTCTTCATTGGCAGCAATTGACTTGATAAAGTACCTCATATGAAACTTTATATTTTATCATAATATTATTAGCACATGATATCTGAGTGGTTACTAGGATATAGGATTTGAAGATCTTCAACTGGAAAAAATATGCCACAGGAAAGAAGGTATTTTACCTTCCTCCAAAGCATCCTAATTTGATGTGGCACAAGTTTTCATGTAAGATATATAACTTCATTCATGCACGATATATAATTTTGCCAAAAGTTTTCTCTTGGGAGATGCATCTTTGAGTAGCTCTACCTTGAAGAGCCAGAGCTGATTCTCTGTCATGCAGAGGCTCATGAAGTGGAGCAGAGATCTGTTAGGCTTCAGGCATTCAGCAAAGCAATTTTCTCTACCTTTTACTTTCTGAACACATATCAAAACAACAGAATTTTTCACAACTGAAAAACATAGTAATAGATTTTACCAGCACACTACAGGCCAAATTGGATAAGGCAAGGGAAGGAGGGATATGAAGGAATCTGGGGTGATCACTGTGGCCCAGGACCTCTTTGATAAGCAACAATGAGACCTTCTGTCCCCTGTCAGCATCAAAGACAGACATGAGACATCAGTGATGTCCTCTGAGTAATTCTCAACAAAAGTCTGATGCTGGATGCTTGTGTGAAACATTTAAATATTGGGGATTTTATTTAATTTTCAATGGCAGTAGCACTAAGCACTTCTGAAAATGGTCATCCGCTATAGTTATATAACTGTCTGAAATACCTGAATTTACATTCAGATCAGCAAAGCAACCTCAGCAAATTGCCCTAAAAACATAAGGATTTCTATATGGCAAGTGTGCTACATTGGATGAGAATTTATCCTTCTTCCTTCATTAGCTTCATGAATTCATCCTACCTGTTTTCCTTCTTTTGTAATACAGAATTAGATTAAATATCTTAATCTCTCCAAGCAGTTCCTGCCTGCTATATGGACTCTTATAGCCTGTGTTCTACTATACTATTTCAGGCAAGTTTTGCAATTTTGAAGACAGTTCATCTACAACAGGTATTTGTGTTAATTCTTGGATTTGACACAGTGCTAGTCCACCTAACTACTGCATACTGCAAGGAATACTGTATCTCAGATAATATGTCTGGCCATTCTTGGGAGCACGTCAATGACTGGTCTGAACTTCCTTGAAATGTTTCTATTCCTCAGCTTCCTCCTTATATTGCTGTTTCAAACTCAAGAATTCCACAGCATCCTACAGGGAGTAAATAAATAAATAAATACATACATAAATAAAAAGACCCCAAAGATATATATCCCACAAATTCCATGTCAAATATTACTTTGTCCAACAATATGGATAGGAGATTTATTTATGTTTCCTAGTAGGAATTCTAATATCTTCCTAGAAGTTATTATTCCTCAAAATACTGTCACAACATACTGTATCACAGTGAAAATCCAACTTTCCCCATAAAGAATCTTTCTCCATTCATAAACACTTTGATTCACAATCCTATTGAGAAAAATAAACATGAAGACTCAAATAGAAGCTTTATGATTCACAAAAGGAAAAAGAAAAGAAGAGAAAGCATCCCAGAGAACAAAAAATACAGATAATACAATAATGACAGTTACTATTTTGTTGGTCCACTATCACTAAAATCCATCATCAGCATCTGAACACTTTTGCTAGACTGATTGTGAATTTCTAGTCTGTATCTTTTAATGCAGCCTCATTACAATCCCCTTGACAGCACACAGGTAAGAGATGGTCTTATTAGCTGCCAGAAATAAAAAGATTTTTTTTTTTTTTTTTTTTTTTTTGTAGCAGAAGAAAGACTCTTTAAACAATATATTTCTTCAGGGAAATTCATCGAGGATGAGAGCAGTAACAGAGTCATTCTTCAGGTGTTAAGACATGAAATATAGACTATTGTGCAAAGCACAGCTTTGCTAAAATCTGTGTGGAAGAATGAAAGATCACACTATGTGGCCAACTTCTGACAAGTTGTCAGGGCTATCCTACAGTGTTTTGATGTAACAATCTTAAGTGGAGTATCTGTCAGTTCAATCACAAGTTCTGTCTAAAATTCTGAAGCTCACTGAATTTTTGGGAAGATTAAAAATTCCATTTTAATCAAAAAATCATTCGGCTAGAGAAATCAGATAAACTTTTCAAGACTCCTCATTGCCACAAGCTCACTGAAAGCACTAGTATGTCTTGCTTATGTATACACCTATAACGGACCACTTTATGGGTATATATCACCTGTATATTGCTTGCATTCAAGAGCTTAATGATTATTGTGGCAGATACTATTATTTTTCATTAGTAGAATCAAATATATTCAGGAGAGATTGGGTTTAGTCTAAATCAGCAAATATAAATGAAACAGAATTTTCACTTTTCAGTCTATGCTTTTTATGTCCCATCTCCAAACAGTGAGGTAGCTGACAGCATCTTCAGATATTAGATATTACATAATTTTTGGCAAAATTATTGGCAACCTGCAAGGGGAACAAGAACATTTGCACTGCAAATTTGGATACAAAAGTGAATCCTCTTCTATAGATGGAACAAGAAAATTCATTTCAAAGAAGATTGTTATTCATTATATTAGATGTCTCTTTCAATGAAACCTGACAGCCACTGATGAACAGGACTGGTGGAAAGATCAATTGTTGTGTTAGTCACAACTAGAAGGAACTTAATTTTCTTCTTGAGCCAACTCTGGATCAGAGCCACAAACTTATCCCAAAAGATTCTAAAGACCAGCATAAGATGCTTGAACTAATCCAGAACAGATTTCCTTTACAACAGCAGAGTTACCAGAAAAACAGCAGTGCAAAGTAAAATAGTGCATGGAATACACAGCTCAGATTACCATTACATGTCATTTTAAGGGAATTTTCATTTGCAATTACTTGACAGTGAGACAATGAAAAAAAACAGCAGTCTTTCTGGCACAGCTCTCAGTGCACATATTATTCTTCAAGAGGACAACCACTTTGCCTCATTAGTCCTCAAGTTGTCAATAACACTTATATAGCTAATGGATGAAAAACTGTGGATTTCTGTTGCAAAGAAAACATCAATAAATCTTTTCCTTCCTCTCTTCATACTTACTATTTGTTTATCTGCATATCAATTTTATTTTATTTCAAGGGCTTTAGTTCACCAAGTGGTTGGCACAGCCATGACAAAAATGGAATTTCAGTTACTTTTATCAAATAATATCTCAGAAGGAACAACTAACTCTGGAGGGCCATTGGCAACCTCATTTTAAGTCCTTCCTTCAGGTAAAAAGCATCAAGACAAGTAGGTTGTATGGGCTCAACATGCTGAAAATGAGTGTTCCTTCAGAATAAGTCAACATTTACTTCTCCAAACTCATGAAAGCATATGATATATCTTTGGACTTGAACATAAGAATATATGGATGATTCCATATATTAATCTAATATGTAAAATAAATATGACCTTCAAGGAGCCTGAAACTGATATATTTGAGATACAGCAAATAAATTCTAAAGCATTAAGTTCCAGGTATGCACCATTTCCTCTCACTTCTATAATATATATTGCACCTGTACCATTTTGTGTACCTACTAGCAGACCTGTACCAACCTCTTACAGTGACAGAGAAAATTAGTTTGATGGTGTTGTTTAGCTTGGAACTTCCACTCTATGTACAGCTCTTTCTGACAGACACTTAAGGACAAAGAGCATGTCCAGTTTTTAACACCGACGGTGCTTGAGGAAGTGAGTAGCAAAGGTGGATTATTTGCTGTATTTGCTAAAATTTCTAGAAAAATGGTTGCATTCTTTCTTAGCAGTATTTGCTACAAATGATTATTTTTTGGACTGTCATTGCTACCAAGCTGGACTGAACTATCTCTGGTATATGAACAAGGAGGCTAGTACCTACGTCATTTACTCTGGAAAGCGATTAAAAGAATGAACAAATATATTCAGTTGAAATATTATAAGCCCATAAGATATATCTATTTTGGGGGAGTTCTGGACACATGGGATCTTGGTAAGTTAGAGTACCTACAAAAATCTGTTCATCATATTCCCTTCAAAATGAAAAGTAGGTAGCTCAAAGTAAGTCTCTAAAAACAATTACTTTCCTATGCCTTGGGCTGAAATTAATATTTCTTCAGTCATTCAAACAATCAAACATTATTTTGGAAATAATTCTTATCAAGAAATTAGAAGTCTAAATCACAAGTAATCTTTCCCACCTGCATTTCATGGTAATACTTTTTATTATTTCAACTTGTGCTGAAGATTAGAAAAGATCAATTAGAAAACTGGTAAAAAAGAATTTATAGGAAGTAGCATACATTCTCTGTCTTTAGAAAGACAAGATATTTATGGTTTGGAAGACCTATTTTCTCACATTAGCTAGCAGGATGTAAGGCTGTAAATATCCCTTTTCTACCTTGAAGATTCTGCAAAAGAGACTCATTTTAAAGTGAGTCAAATTTAACAATGCACAGCAAATATACTTAGCAAGAAGCTGGCTAAATAGAGCTTAACAGGAATATGCCTTTCCGCAAATCAATTTGGCATCTGGAGTCTGATTTTCTATTTTGCCTTCCCTACATGTTCTTGAAGCAATTTTAGGAGAAATAACCAGAGAAACAACATTGGCAACATTGGAAAGATGCTGGTTACAGATGGTATAAAGAACAGTATCTTGTTGAAAATCCATAAAGACTCAAAGCAACAGACAAAAAGAATGGGTTACAAAAATAGTTCATGAATTCTAAAAACATTCCAGCTTAGTAGCTTTATTTCCAGAGTTAACCAAATACACTTGAAATTTAAAGGTTGAGATTACTAACAGGTCATGTTCTTAGCAGTGCTGACCCAAGGTCAAGTAATTTTTGCTCCAAGCTGTATAGGATCAGTAACTTCAAGAGGGCAGTGTTTTATCTCTCATGTTTATAATGTTCTCTGCTTGACACCATCAAATCCCTATGTGTTACTTTTGACAAAAGTAAAGTCTATGTTCCTCAAAAGTCATTGCACAATGGCTTTTTTAATTATTATTTATTTAATAATTGAGCCAACATTTACTGGAACACAGAATGACCATTGCTCAGCACAGCAGAGGTCTTATCACAAGCACATGATTAACAACATTAATTTTATTTGTATGATATAGTTTTCATAGAGGTGTTTAAATGCCAATACAAATGTTAAATGAATGAAGGCTGTGGGAATCTGTGTGTAGGTGTGCAATAGCCAGGCTGCTGAACGTTGAGCGTGACTGATGTGCAGATAGCAGGCTATGTGTGGAGAATGATAAACACAGTAGAAGAAACTGCACACGTGAAAGGGAACTTGCTATATATTGCCTGAATTTGCAGTACACCCCCTCTCTCAAGGTTATCTCCCCTCTCCTCTCCCCATGTTTGATTATACTTGACAGAGTGATGAGCACTGCAGCCGGATGAGACATTTATTTTACTGAACCGTCTCAGAGGACTTAGGAAAACAGAAGAATCTCTCAGCCAAGGTACTACTCAGATCTTCAGTATACAAGCTGGGCATTTTTATTTTTTATTTAGAAATGCAGTTTCAGAACAGCTAAGGTCATTCTGAGACTGAGGTCAAATTCAGCAAATAGCTGTAGCCAGATCTTTAGTTTTTAAAGGATGACTTTATATTTTTCACAAATTCCTACTGTGACAATATAAGCCATTTGTAGAACTAATCCTTCATCATACTTCTGCTCTTAACAAGCTACACTAGTCACCAAGAGTATATGACTTTCCCCATGGCCATCTGAGAGACCTGCACAGGTGCTATGGGGCAAGCAGAAGCCCTGGTTTGTGAGGAGATGCCCTGCCAGCCCCAGGGCCAGCCCCTATAGCTCCTTGTCCCCCAGGAGCTCCCAGCCCAGGTAGTCTTCCTCTGAACTCTTGAGTTAGTAAGGGAACTTCAAAGCCTGCTTTCTTTCTCACTCTCTGTTAAAACTCTGGGAGTTGTGAAGTTTTGCATCACTATTATTACACTGTCAGGGAAGCTTTTGAAGGCCATTATCAAGCCCCTTCAGTCATGTTGTGGTTGAGCAACAGAAAATACTCCCCATGCACAATGGCTAAGTAAGCTTCCTCCTCTACGCTTCTTGCTTCTATCACTCCGCAAAGGGAGAATGAGCAAGATCCAATAAAGACATTATATTCAGCTTAAGAGTTGGTCACTTTAATGAAAAATATTGTATTTAAACACAAGTTACCATTCACTTTGTTTGCAACATTATTCCTTTTTTTTAAAAAAGACACACTTCCAAGCTCTACACATAACTGGAAGCAAATAAAGTGCTTGGACTCCACAAAATAGGCTCCTTTTAAAACCATAAGGTACCGTTCAGACTCACTATCAGTAGTCTTACTGTGACCTTGCTCTTATCTATAACTTACTGTGAAGAAGTAAATGAAAAAGGGAGCTTTTCATATTTCCCATGGAAGCATAAGTTGCTTTACAAATGAAAATATATGCATATGTACCTATATTTGTGTGTACACTTAACAGATTCAGTAAAAATTCCAAATGCTGAAGAATGTATCACACTACATAGCAGTTTGTTTGAGGGAAAACTACTGTCTTTCTTAAAGAGTGATGTTTTATTTTGCATAAAATAGTTTTCTAACTTCTTACCTTTGGCTTTTTTATATTTTGGTTTGAGGTGATGAGAGCATTTATGACAATGGGGATTTAAAGCTATGAGAAGGTGACACTGAAAGGAGGTGGCACTAATAGGCTTTCCAAAGCTTCTATTATCTGTCAAATATTGTGACTTCTTTCACATGTATTACTTGTGATCTCCTGTAGATGATTTTTTTTTTCTTTTTCTTTCTTTCTTTTTTTTTTTTTTTGTAGACACAGGCAGTATTTGTAGCTATTGAACAGTATTGGAATGTACTGGAGGAGTTAATACATGCTATGTTTGGTGAAATAAAAATTGCATCATATTCTCATAAAGTTACCTACAAATTAACTTATACAAACAATGACCAAATGAACAATGGTATCAATCTTGTCCTAGACTTTTGCTTTTACCTTTTGTGGCACCAACTTTCATAAATACCTGCTTCATTGCATCAATTCTCTCATCCTTCCATGACCTCCTACCCTCACTTTGAGGTTTAAAATACCCAATTCAAATCCTCTAAAAGGGCAAGACCAAAGATTCTAGTCACATTGCTGCTGAAATTCAAAGTTGAGCCTTGACTGTTCTTTCCTTTCTTACTGCTTCTGAGGTTATTGTTAGCAATTATTTTACTGAGAGAAGAGGGAGGTGGAGGAAAAAAAAAAAAAAAAAGAGAGAGAGAGAGAGAGAAAGAATGAGTGGTTAGATAGCAGTGTTCTGCAAGATATACTTAGAATCAATCATATTACTGTTTTCTCAGCCAGGCTAGTGATCATGAATTCTGTATCTTTCCCCAAGCTCAGTGGCTGTGCCAGCCATTCAATCTGAAATGCTTCATGTTTCGTTATACAGGAACCCACAATAGGATTATGGATTCAGGAGAAAGCTCTGCTCAAGGAGGGGTAGAGAGTGAAAGGAGGCTTGTTTGGTACAGCATTGTATGGTGTGCAAAAAGAAAAGCAAGCCAAAAAAAAAAAAAAAAAAAAAAAAGGAGAAATGGAAAAGGATGTAGAATGAAAGAGTTTATTTGTAGTTCATGTCAAAAGTTTTGTTCAACGGGGATTTACTCTATTTTGTCTTACTTTTATTTGGGAATTGGAACTGTAATTTCATTGGAACAATTTGGAATTGACCACTGACACTTGAAAAAGCATTTTTACATAAGGAATAGACAAAGGAAAAAGGGGGATACAGAAATGACTGGGTAATATTTTGTTCCTCTAAGCTCCCACCTGGAAGTATTGTGATGGCTAAAGCAACAGCTGCAAATGCAGCCATGTTTCCTCTCCTCTCATCAACTCCCTGGAAAAAAATACAGTTTCTCATAAGTAATAATACAATGTTCTTCCTCCCCTCCCCATACATGTGTTAGAGGTCCTAGTGTATAATGTCTGCCCATTTATATTGGGTTTGAATCTCACCAGTCTGCTCCTGATGGGATGAATTTGCTAGTCATAAGATCTTATAATGGAAAAACTAGTTGTGTAGCTATGCAATGGCCTTGCTGGGAACACAAGCAGGGATGTGGTTACAAGATCCTATGACTACAGAAACCATTCTACTACTATCAGGAATCTATCTACCATCAAGAATCATAAGTTACAAACTTTGGCTTGATTTCTGTATCTTGAAGAAATTTTTTTGAACTCAGTGTCTCACCAGGGGCATTAATCATTGCCTTTTAAGAGTCAAGGTCTGTTTTTCTGTTGAAATTAAGGTGCTACTCTCAAGACTTAGGATGCCGAGACAATCTTCTTGAACACCATGTCTTGCACATTGTTCAATATTCAAAACTAAGTGGGAGTGATAAACCCAAAATCTGTCAGAATATGTGGAGTAATTGTAAGGGGAAGATCCTGAGCTTGCCCACTCTGCCTGGGATACGTGTAGGAACTCAACAGCAGCAGTGCAACAAAGCATGTTGCCTTCTCTTTCCACTACCACCTTTTATTTTTTCAAGTAAAGGTATTGAGGTGTGGCTAACCATTGGTCATCTCCCCACCTCAGGCTGGCAAGCTAATGATGCACAGCATGGGTGATAACACAGCTCATCTCTGTCTTCACAGGCATGAAGGATAAAGGGTATAGTCTTTTGGACAACCCAAATCAGGACAAGCCAAAACCTGACTACTCAGTGCAATTTCCTGTTGATAACTACCTTAGAGATCTCTCTCTAGCCTAAAACATCTTTGGGCAAAAGATTGTACTTTTACAGTACAATGCTTCAAAATGTAGGGATAAAATTAAAGAATTATTTCTCTTCTGCAGTGTAACATTGCAGATATAATTGACTACTGAACTATGACATATAATTTTGCGTTAGGATTTACAAGGGCAGAATTCTAACAAAAGCATTTACATAATTTAAATGGTGACAAAAATTCTAAAAGTGCGTAGGGTTTTATATATAGGTATATATAATATATAGGTACATGGGGATGATTTTACAACCATAATACCATGCCTTTATAATTGCACTGTTTTTTGTACACTCAAAAATAATCACAGAATCACAGAATTTCTAGGTTGGAAGAGACCTCAAGATCATCAAGTCCAACCTCTGACCTAACACTAACAGTCCCCATTAAACCATATCCCTAAGCTCTACATCTAAACGTCTTCTAAAGACCTCCAGGGATGGTGACTCCACCACTTCCCAGGGCAGCCCGTTCCAATGTCTAACAACCCTTTCGGTAAAGAAGTTCTTCCTAACATCCAACCTAAAACTCCCCTGGCGCAACTTTAGCCCATTCCCCCTCGTCCTGTCACCAGGCACGTGGGAGAATAGACCAACCCCCACCTCGCTACAGCCTCCCTTGAGGTACCTGTAGAGAGCGATAAGGTCACCCCTGAGCCTCCTTTTCTCCAGGCTGAACAAGCCCAGCTCCCTCAGCCGCTCCTCATAAGACTTGTTCTCCAGGCCCCTCACCAGCTTTGTAGCCCTTCTCTGGACTCGCTCAAGCACCTCCATGTCCTTCTTGTAGTGGGGGGCCCAAAACTGAACACAGTACTCGAGGTACGGCCTCACCAGAGCCGAGTACAGGGGGACGATCACCTCCCTAGCCCTGCTGGCCACACTGTTTCTTATACAGGCCAGGATGCTGTTGGCCTTTTTGGCCACCTGAGCACACTGCTGGCTCATATTCAGCCGACTATCAACCACTACTCCCAGGTCCTTCTCTGCCTGGCAGCTCTCCAACCACTCATCTCCCAGCCTGTAGCTCTGTTTGGGGTTATTGCGCCCCAGGTGCAGGACCCGGCACTTGGCCTTGTTGAACTTCATGCAGTTGACCTCGGCCCATCGGTCCAGCCTATCCAGATCCTCCTGCAGAGCCTTCCTACCCTCGAGCAGATCGACACACGTACCTAACTTGGTGTCATCTGCAAACTTGCTGAGGGCGCACTCGATCCCCTCATCCAGATCATTGATGAAGATATTGAAGAGGACCGGCCCCAGCACCGAGCCCTGGGGAACGCCACTAGTGACCGGCCTCCAACTGGATTTGACTCCATTCACCACGACTCTTTGGGCCCGGCTATCCAGCCAGTTTCTAACCCAACGAAGCGTGCGCCAGTCCAAGCCAAGAGTAGCCAGTTTCTTGAGGAGAATGCTGTGGGAAACGGTGTCAAAAGCCTTGCTGAAGTCAAGGTAGACCACATCCACAGCCTTTCCCTCATCCACCCAGCGCGTCACTTTGTCATAGAAGGAGATCAGGTTCGTCAAGCAGGACCTGCCCTTCATAAACCCATGCTGACTGGGCCTGATCGCCTGCTTGCCCTGCAAGTGCTGCGTGATGACTCTCAAGATAATCTGCTCCATGAGCTTCCCTGGCACTGAGGTCAAACTAATAAGGTGATGTGTTTTTTTTTTTTTTTTTTGTTGTTGTTGTTGTTGTTGTTGTTGTTGTTGTTGTTTTGTTTTTTTTTTTTTGTTTTTCTCCCAGAATATCAAAGGGGAAACACAACACTTGTTTTTTTTGTTGTTGTTGTTTGTTTGTTTTGTTTGTTTGTTTCACATTTTTGTGATCCCTCTGGGGCAGTTCCTACACTCCTTTCACAGGATTGGAGCATACAACCACCAGAGCCAAGGAAAGCAGCTGGTACTGTACTGTGATTTTAATCAGAGCCTTACCACCTTTTGGGGAATTCAGTGGGTGTTTCAACTGTAGTATTTGGCTTTACCCAGTTATCTACTTATATTCACAAACAATACTGAGTCAATCACTTTCAATCTCAGGTGTACATGACTAGCTAGTAATTTCCTGCATTTGTGACATACCATGACCATCTTTGATGCTGTTAAAGTTTGTGACTACACAGAAAAGCACCTGCAAGTTGATAGTGAATGACCCTTGATAAGTTGTTCACCAATTGCTTGACTTTGCTGTTCAAGTTTATGCTCTCATAGCAACACAGACAGCATATCATTCTCTGCTGACTTCATTAAAAGAAAACGATCCTGTCTTTCAGTTTAAAAAAAAAAAAAAAAAAAAAAAAAAAAAGCTGTAACTGTTGAAGCAGCATGCACCTAATAAGCTACTTCTAAATCTGGCTCCATCATTTCAGACTCTGGACTAGCAGAACAGAGCTTGCAGAATCCTTCTCAAGTAAGTACTGCTTTCTCTTAACAGCATGTCTGTTGGTTTTTGTTGCGTTTTGTTTTGTTTTCCATTTAACATGTATAACAGGTAGTAAAGGAGTCTACAGCATCAAATTAGTAGTGCTGCAATATGACAATTGAATGCCTGCTTTAAACATGAATTTACATGCTCTGTTGTTTCATTTGGCAGACATTACTGTCTTAAAAAGGAAATATTTAATACATTAAGCTATAAGACAGCAAATATGGATGAAGCTTCTCAAAGCTGCAGTGGCTGCAATGCTACAAATCTAATGGAATGATTTATAATTGACTATCATGATAGGGTTTTTAAAAGTGAGTTATGTATCTTTTATTTGCATAATCCACATCATGGAACATATCTGTCTGATTTCATCAGGACTGGAATATGTACCCTGAATATGCTACTGGCCATTAAGTATGAAATTAGCAAAATCATTTTTATCTACAAGAGAGGAAAAAATCATACAGTGGCATTATTATAAATAATAAAGCTAATATGTACACACTAAAACTACTTCAAGCTTGTATTAAATCCTGAAGGAAAATATTTGTAATGGATGTCTTTGTATAATTATACAAAGTATTAGTCAATCATTGTTAAAACTCAACAGAGTACAGACAAAATAATTGTTTGCATGGGAAACACAAATGCATGTCATTTGCCAAAACAAACAGCACATACTGTCGCATGCCTTCTGCAAGAGTATTTAAACAGCTCTGATGAACATGTCTCTTTAATCTAGTGAAATGGGGTGGGGCTATGGGAGTTGAAGGGAAAAAATAATCTTTTGCTTGGTGTTTGAATTGCAACTATTGCAGCACAAAGGAGTTAGGAACAGGCCGTTGATGAGCCTCCCTTTACAGCTGATGTGCAAACACATACACACCCACATGCACACAAGAATTTTTTCCCATTTACTCCTAGCTGCCTAGCCCATGACCTACAACTCTGATTGCAAACACACAGGTGTGCAGCACTCTGCAAAAGTAGCTGCATCTGAGACATTACAGTTCTGATGCTAGTATCTTGGAAGCTTTTATTATAATTATGTCTTATACCTCCAAATAATATTATTTACTATAATTTTTATTGTAGGGAAAATATGTGGTATAAAATCAAATTGCTTAATTAACTTCCACAGAAAGCTACCTAAATACTTTCCTCCTGTTCAAGTTATCCATCTCCCAACATCCTATGACAACAGAAGTCAAGAAATTACCATTTGTTCCTCCCAGTTATTTTCAAATTATTCATAACAACACATTTTAAAGCACACTGCCATGCCAACTCATTTATATGCAGGCACGCTTTTTTAAGCAAACTTTTCCAGGACATATTGAAGCATGGAACTGGAACAACCATTTCCTTATTTACTGTATAATAGAAATAGAAAGTCTTTGGCAGATTATGCATACAGAGAGATAAAGAACGAAAGCAGAGATAACAGAATTAGTGTTACAGTTATGATGAACAACAATATATATCTCATTTGCAAGCAACACTAAGTCTCCTAGGGCCAGTTCTGAACAGACTAATAAATTAGAGGCCAATAAAGGGAAAGTCTAGCCCAAAATCCCAGAACCATTCCCAGAGTTATTACAAAATTTCAAGAAAACACAGGATGGTTATAACATGACCAGCAAGTAGTAAAACATGGCACCTTCCCCACAAGACGAAAAGAGACATTGGTGGAAAGCAACTCCACTAACAAGCTTTGATCCTTTCCACAGCTATTAGTAGCCAGTCAAAAGAGGAAGCAACCATCAGTAACTATTTCTGAGACAGACTTGGAGAGTGAGGAGGGGGAAGAGGTCATTTGTGAGGTTTCCAAGGAAAAACAGTGACTTCATGATCAAGGAGATGGCATTGCTTAGAAGAAAAGGCTCATTTCTTCCTTATCCTTTGTGAATGCCTAATTATTTAAAAGAATGATCCTAATGAAATTCCACAAACCTATTACAGGCCAATTGTTTTTATGAAAGTCAAAGCCTCCAGAAATTTGATTCAGTACAAAAAATCAAGTTTTTCAATTTTTCAATGTGCTCTTGAGCAATTGAGTATCACAAAATTTTCTAATTCAAATAAGCTCACTGGGCAGGAAAGAGGGAGGGAGAGAGAAGTAGAATATCATAGCAACATCGTATTCCCTTGTGGTTTATGAATTTGATAACAATTTTCCTCCCAGTCCTACCAGTCAAAATTTCCTCTATGTTTAACATTTGATTAGTAGAACTACAGAACTACAGATGACATAAAAATGATGAGAAAAAATGCTGCTGCACTGAAAGATCTCTACAGTAACTCCTGGAAGCATTACTAGAGTCAACTTTGGGTAGCCTGAATTCACTAGTAAGGTGGTAAAGTTACATGCCTTCAGAGACAGTAAGGCCTTGCAGAGTGTGGCTCAAGTGTTAACTCACCTAGCATCAAGCTAGGATTGGATTTAAGTAAAAGAAAATAAAATGGTATCAAAAATATCATTAATTTTAAAATAAAGCAGAATTCAGTGGGTGGGAAATATTTTCAGTCCACCTACCAAAAAAAGGAAACATATTTTTTACTCCAAGACTGATTTTCCATGAGAAACTTATTCCATTATCCATTGTTTTCCTCTCTACTTTTAAATTGTCTTATGTCTTTTCCTCCTCTTTTGCAAAACAGTAATAATAATAATAATAATAATAACAACAACAATATAGGGGCTGGGAAAGAGTAAGAGAGAAAAAGGGAGAGAGAAAAAGGGTATATCTAATTTGGAAAACTACATGATACTGTTATCCCACCTCAAAGAAGGACAGGTTTAAGGACACTTTCCTGAAAACACACACATTAAAGGAGTAGGGGAAGAAACTAAGACTTCTCATCTGTATTCTCAGAAGGATCAATAATTTTGCTGGCTGTTTTCACCAAGCAACTACAAAGTGAACTGGAGACACTGAGACAGACTCAAATGCTAGTGTAATGCAGCTCTACCCATACAGCTCTACCCATCCTACAGCACGGCTACAGAGAAGGCACAGAGTGTGAAGAAGAGCTCATGGAGCAGCTGGCTAAAGCAGAAGCTCAGCAAGAAAAAGAGGATGTTGGCAGAGGACAGAAAGCATTTTGAGGACTCATTGACAGTCAAGGTATGCAGCCGCGGTTGGTCACTAAGCACTAATCTGATAAAGAAACTGTTATTCACAGATGCTATTGTTTTCAAGTAGCTCCATCTCTCTTGGCTGAGGACAACAATCTCTCAGGCAGGTCATATAATAAGCTTTTAGTGCTAAGTGCCAACATGGAGAAAATGCTATGTATATGTTCTAAAGCTCAGCCTCACTAGACCACAAATCTGTTTTCTGTAGATCAGCCTCCATAACATTTTGTATTCCTCTCTTCAAAGTAGTCCATTGTCTGAACTGTGGATAAATAAAAGATCACTTAAAACCCTTGAAAAAAGATCACAGTCTACAGCTTCACTTCTCTGACTCTTCTCAGCAAGAGTAAAATTTGTCTTCATGGGAGGCTGAAAGGGAAAAAGTCCCTTGGGAATTAAGGGTAACCAAATGTTTTATCATCTAATACTACAAGTCCCTGGTACATTTCTTTGTGCAGCTTTAAATATATATACAACATTTTCACAGTGTACTTTTCTAATGCTAGGCAGCAAATCATACAAAAGCCAACAGCTTACAACTGATGCTAATGATACACTAATGGAAGGTGGTCTGATAGTATGACACTGGCCATAGTAATAAGGGCCTGTGTGGAATGGCAAGTCTCTTTTCTTCTCTTGTACTGCTCCCCAAAAAATAATTTTAAAATTAGTTTATTAAAACATGTTCAGCTTACATTTTTTTCTCTCCCTTAATTTGTAATTCATTTTTAAGCTATAAATAGAGCTTGCATGGGAAACGGCTGGCTGGCTCTAGTCATACTGCAGCTGTAGCATTTGTCAGAGCACAGTGACTCCATTTTCAGGGTGGTGCAGAAGCTATGCTAAAAAACATCTCCCTTTCCTCTAACATTCAACACTTTTTACAAGCTTAGCACAGCTTTGTCTAGCATGCAGCTATAAATTAAATAGATCAGACTTGTGACTGCATGCAAGGAAGATGGCACCACTGTTTGTTGCACTGTGTTTGGTCACTCTGTATTTGCAAGACAGATCAATGTTTTTCTTAGCCTCATTGGATTAATGGGAATTTAGAGGATTTTCAATCCTTTAAATCTTTGGATTTAGACTAGAGGTTGAATGCAAAGACCATCCACAACACAGATTCCTGTACAGAGGCACAAATGTCTCAAATGTCCTCTGGTCTGTAACTCGCCACAGTACCATTTCAAGTTCTTTTCTTGCCACTAAAACCTACCATTTTTTAAAGAATCCAGGCTAATTTAATACTGACAGCACTGGCACAATTATTTGTCATTACGCGATATAGACCTATCAACAATCAATAGAGAAAGGAAATATAGATAGATAGATTTTTAACTAATTGCAATTAACAGTCACACAAAATAAAGAAACCAAGCTATCATTCTACTGGTCCTGAATATGCCTGGATCTTACACAGATAGGTTAAACATCTGCTGGAATTTTCCTTAGGACTGTGCAAGACTTTCAAGGAGAACCAAGTGAGGTAAAATGATGGGAGGCAATGCTTGCTACGTCTCCTGTCCACTACAAAAAATTTGCTCTAAAAAGAAAAAAAAAAATTGTAAAGTTAATGTTTAGTGAAATGGATACTTTGCTGTGTGGCAGCTAGCATCTTAGAAATAGACATTATTTCCACTAATTTGGAAATACAATACATTTTCTGGAGAACAACGAAATGAAGCAATGCTCAGAAGATTTTAATGCAACACTGTCTTGCTGAAGAAATTGGGCTAGATACTCTTGTATTAAAAGCAAAGCATTATTTAGCAAACATTACAATTTATTTTAAAAAGAAAAAAAAAAAGAAAAAAAAAAAAAAAGAGAGAGAGAGAGAGGAGAGAGTGAGAGAGAACTTCCAAAGGCAATCCAGTCAGAGAGGAACACCTGTAATATATTTAAAGGGATAAATTTAATTGTAAAGCAGAAAGGTCAAATTAAATGCTCCAAAATGAACTGCACTGGACTGCATTAAGTGTAGGGTAGTGGATAAGGTTTGATAAAATTTTTGTTAAAGGCAGGAGAGAAGAGTGTATTTGAGCAAGAATGGGCACTGGAACAGTTGGATATAGCTATTTGGAGAGTGGACTGTGCTTGAAGGACTTACACAACTGTGGGTAAACTGAGAACTTTGAAATAAATTGCACTTCCTACCAACTCCAGTGGGCTTGGCTCTAGTGCTTAGGTGGTGTTTCTGAGCAGTTTAAAGGCTGACTGAGATCTAACAACAAAGTAACTCAGAAGAAATGCCTTCCATTGTAATGGAAAAACTCACCCTTTTCTGCAATGAGAACTGCATAGAAAAGTATAATTTTTGATCCTAAATGTTGCAGTCTACTACTCACTGACAACAAAATGCTCTGGAAACAGCCTTAATTGGAATTAAAATAAAACCCAAAATTCTGTTTAAAATCAGATCTACACTCTTTTCTTTTTCTTTTTTAATTAATAAACTAATATTTTCTTATGAATCTTGGAATGTCAAAAACCCTTAGATTTGATCATTTTTAATGTAAATAATTTGCTGAATATCTTATCATTAGCATATAATAATGCATATTTTAGATATATAAAAGCTTTGCGCACTTCTTTAGTACTAGAACTGTTGAATATTGTCTGCTTTGACCCAAAAATGAGCATATCTTCCAGAGCACTACACAAAGAAACTTCCAGTTGTCATAACAACCTACTGCGGCTTTTTTCCTACATGGTTACCTTGCATTTGCTTTTGATACTATTAGCAAAAATTAAATCTTCAAAAGTTTAAAAATGGGGTTGCTATTAAAAGGGAGGGGGATTTATATATTTAATTCCCACAAAAGTCAGATTTCAATTTTCAGTCTTCAGACAATGGTTTGTAAAGATATCACTTTGCATCAATTCTTGATTGGAGGTAACTCTGTTATGCTCCATTTTTATACACAATATGCAGGTTTCTAACAACGTCTCTGTAAAATGACACTTAGAATATAAATAAGCCTAAATTAACCTTTAGAAAAATCTTCATATGTTTTGCTATGTAACAAGTTTACTAGACAGGTCTCTGAATGTCTCAGTCTTGTCAAATGAAATACTGAATCATTATGAAAGTCTCATTTAAGCTGTGATCCTAGCTATCATTCTGTTTCAAAGGTTTCAGATTCAGCTGTCAATTAAGCTAGGAAGGATTGGTATTGTTTTGCCTACACTCCTATGTTCATACTAAAATAAAATAGACTACCTTAGCCATTGCACCACACAAAATTACAAACTGGATGTACACGAGTCCCTGGAACTGGTCTACTTACTAATTTTCAGTATGTAAGTTTTGTTAGTATTTAGAGATGTCGATTTTATCAGGGTCTCATTACATAAGAGAATGTACCAATGCAAGGAAAAAAAAACAGTCCCTTCCTAAATTTTAAGGACAGGTAATGGTGGCTACAAATGAAAGTGCAGGTGTTCACCAAAGGTCAACTAACAAGTTAATGGAAGAGATGCTTACAAGGGTTGTGTTATTTACAGTCAAGTCTGTCACTTAGATCAGACAGTTTTCAATTGACTTGCACAGACATACTGATTAATTCCAACAGTTGTGCTCATCATTTCTGAAATAATGTAAAATTAATGCATATTTTTTTAAGATTATTTTAATGTTAATATGACAATTTTAACTCAGAACTCAGAAACCAAGCAAACATCCACCTAGCAGAGGCAAGCTGTAGCAAGAACAGAAGTATTTGATTGTTAATACAGCTTCCTGAAGTTGTTTGTTTCAAGAGTATAGCCCAGACTACTGCAGCAATGCATTACTATTCACAGACATACCTGCTTGCACTGGAAAGATGAATTCACTTTATCAGCAATGTCTTCAAAGAGATTTAGATATATAAGGCAAAATAATTTTAACATTTTTAGAAGTCACTTAACATATGGAAACTAAATCAGCAACATCAAATCATTATAAGAGAGTTCAAAGTCTCAAACATCCAGATTCTTAAGCATACACTGCTTTAATATTCAGATACTTGATTAGCATATGTGACTAGTGGAAATAATTTCTGTGGTTCATGTACTCTCTAGACTATATTTTGGTGAATTAATACTTAAGACAGACCACTGTAAAGACAATATTACTATCAACTTTGTAAACATCTATTGCACTCAACATTTAGAGGGGTTTACAGTAAAAGATCTATATCACTAATTTTCATTCCAGCCCAGCCTTATTCAGGCAAGAAAAAAAAAAAAAAATCTGTCATTTTGCAGGGATGGCTTTAATTTTTTGGTTAATAATTGGTAATTAGATCAAATGCCAGGGTCACCTTTTCCCAACTGGTTAAGAACATATGTCTAAAGTCATTAGGCTGAAATCATCTGAAGAAATAGGAGAAGCAGTATTAAAAACCCCCAAGTGTTATATACTCTACTTAGGTTACCTATAACATACTGCCTGATATTTTTCCTATTTTCTTATGACATTTCAAAGCAAATGGCCTCATTCCTGACAATAGAAAATAATTATATGAGCCATTTTTGTTGGCTGTACCACAGACTTCTGTCACATTCACACCTTAAAATTTGCACATATGCAACGGATAGCTGAATTTGTGCTTGTAGCTAACACAGCTTTTTTCATGCACAAATGGTCCCAGTCCCTCATGAATAAAAAAGCTCTTCTCCAGATATGTACAAGTCATTTCAGATTCTGGCTCAAGAATGAGGCTTGCTCTGTTTCTGAACAGACATATTAATGAACTCCATTAAAACTGCAGAACTCACACTTTGCCAGGCTCTAATGGATCCTGGAAGGCAAACATTCTGAGATGCATAAGTACAGAGCTTACCTCTTTGGGGACTCCTGTTTGCATCAGTAAGTAACCATAAGTTTGCAGACGTCTGTATTAGAACATACTGAAAAAGCCCTAAATTCTGGCTTTACAAGGAGAGAGTAGTGCACTATTGTTCTGTGATTGCATTGAAAAGGTCATGAAAATCTTTCTGTTGACAGCAGAAAGCATTCGCTAGCTCTTCATACTGTCACCATTTACGTTCAAGTAAAAGGGAAATAATTTAATCTAAACTAAGACTTTATGCATTTTAATCTACATTGTCTCTGTGGTCAGGATAATATTTGTAACATGCAATGGAATGGCCAAGTCCCATAGAAAATATGGAAGCATTTCAGAAAGTAATTCCAGTAAAAGCAATTGATTTCTGATGTGTTAAAAGGATCTTCTTGTCCCCCTGTTATTTGCAAAATTAATGCACTTACTATGTTAATTTGAGAGATTCGCAACACTTCAGCAGCTTTCATGAACGATGATTTAAATGAGTCCTGGAATTACCGACGTGGAGACAATAAATTATTTGCAGTGGGCAAAGTGACTGGTAATGAGGGAACTAAATACAATATCTCTTTCAAAAGCTCATGGAATTACATTTTAACTTGAACTGCCATTGACCTGTCAGCTACATATGATACTTTTAAACGTGCTCCTCACTAACTTTTTCCCCTTCATTGCCACCTTCTACTACATCTCAGTCCCTTCTAGGGATCCTCCTTGCATCTTCTTGCCCCACTGTTTAAGGCAGGTCACTCAGCTTTCTTCTTGTGATCCATTTCTTTTTTCTGTCTCCACCTGCTGCATTGCATAAGTTGGAAAGATGTTTGATTCCCACCAGACAAAAAGGGTTATATCATAGAATCATGGAAGCACAGAATGGTTTGGGTGAAGGGACCTTAATGATCACCTAATTCCAACTCCCCTGCCACGGGCAGGGACACCTTCCACCACATCAGTTGCTCAAAGCCCTGTCCAGCCTGGCCTTGGACACTTCCCAGGATGGGGCATCCACAGCTTCTCTGGGCAACCTGTGCCTGTGCCTTATCACCCTCATAGTAAAGTATGTCTTCCTAATGTTTAATCTAAATCTGAAATGTATCAATCAGTTCGTGTGTGATCAGGATGCTCCAAACTTCCACGCTGATCATAAAGCCAAACTATAGCCTTTAACCTCACTTAAAGTAGCCTTTATATTCCCTCATGAACAAAAGTAAAATTAAAAAAAAAAAAAAATAGAAATTCTGCACTTCAGAGTTCAGATTTGCCTGCCTGTAAAGAATTAGAAGAGCCTCACATGAGAAGTTGTGGAAACAAACATCATTACCACTCCAGACTCGTTTATAAGCTGAATTACTGAACTTTGCTTTGGTTCAAACCTTTAACAAATTATTCTAGAATGAAAACAATGGCAAGAACAAGCAGGCAGAAAGTATGAATCACATTCTCTTTTTGCCTTTCTGGATCTAGCAGATCTGCCACTAAGCTTTCTAATAGAATAGCAAACACTAGCAGCATTAGGACAATATAGCATGACCTTCTCTACTATTGGATTTTAAAAAGCCCTGAAACAGAACCACCCCAGACCTTACTTAGTGAGAATTGATTTACATCATGGTAGTTTGGTTTCCAGATCAACAGACAGGACTATATCATATGCTGCTTTGGATCAATGAAAGCCCATGCTCATCCACTAAGCATTCAATACCCTGGAAAATTTGCATGTCCTATAGATTCTGTTGATTAGTATGGCTAATTAAAATGATGAGAATGCACTATTGATCTAATTATGAAACATATGCATAATTTGAGATGCATATGAGATAAAATGTGGTGGCTGCACTATTTCAAAGATATGCCTGTTGCCTTACAAGGTAGAGAAAGATTTATAGGAATGTCACTGTGATTGACGCCTGCTGACACACCAACCCAAAAATGGAGTCATTGTCTAAGGGCTCCATTTCCCCTGTTAAGCCAGAGGCTGTGCTTGGAAGACCAGTCAAACAAGAGGGGGCTGGCAGGGTGACTGAAGAAAGGGCATGCTGTGCATCCACCTCTACATGTGTGCCAGAAGCAGGAACTGATGTGGAGAGGCAAGTCTCTGGAGATTTGACAATGAACAGTTACTCAAAACGCTGCAGCTCCAGTGAGGATAGCTTTGAGTTACACGGCAGCACAAGGTCAGAAGCTAAAAGCTTTGTTAAAAGCAAAAATAAGGATGAAGACTATCGACCCCATCGATCAAAGCATTGTCAGAAAGGGGGTGAAAAAAAACATGGACTGGAACACTCTTCTCTATATCCAGCAGAAGGGGGAAACACCAGCCAAAAGCTCCAGAGGCAGAAGACAACACACAAGAAAAGCAGTTCCTCTGCATCTGACTTGAGCTTGGTGAGTCAAGGATCATCAAGTTCGTTGTCTGTCGTGGAAGAAAAAATTGAAGCTAAACTCAAATTCTCTCAATTTATTAATGAAGTTACTTTCAGAGTGCTTGATCCCACGAGCCTGAGGTCATACCGAGCTGCTAAACTGAAAAATACCTTTCCATCCGGTGTGAGAAGCCTAGATGATTTACGTATTAAGACAAAATCTCCTGAAAGCTGGAAAGAGAACATTTTAGTTGGGAAAAGCAATCAAGAAATAGAATTAGACAGTCTGAAAAGTGATGACATTGTGGCTGGATCACGAACACGCAAATTAGAGAAGTCCTTGTCCCTGGATGCAGGTCCTTCTCTCGGATCGCTTGGCAATGGTGCCTCATGCAGAACAAGATCTGGCTTGCCTGTAGAAATTATGATTTCTCAAAGCAAAGAAATGCCAGCCACAAAATCCGCATCTCTGCCTAGAAGCGCAAGCATGGTGAGCTCTCTCTCAAATCACTTATTTGGGTCATGTGTGACAAATACTTGGGCATTAATGTGACTATTTGAGAAGTGCTGCTGTCTGCCTGGGTGGGCTCTTACTTTGTACACAAACTTTTCTGTACGGTGGAAAAAAAAAAAAAAAAAAAAGGAGGGTTTTCTAGTAGCTGAAGAAATCAACTGTAGGGTGTATGAGGAAAAGGAAAGACAGGATACAGCTCCCTATTCCTTTCCAGTCCTTTTCAGTTGGTGTCTTAAAGAAAGACTTCACGAGATCAAGTAAGAAAGGTAATTAATTTATGCAGAAACTCCATAACCAGGTCAGCTCTAGCTAAGCAGTCAGGGCACCCTCACAGTAAAACAGTTTAGCCTGCAGAGGGTTCTCTGACAGACCACTAAGGCAGTGAAGGTCAGCAGGTTAGAACTTGATCAGTATCTCTGCACTCAACGGGCATGTTCAGTTAGTATATTTAAATACCAGTGACAGCTCTAACATACTGAAATTGTTAATAAGGTCCCTGGTCTGGAGTTAATACATGTCATCTGATAACTTCTTTCCTGTTTATGTTTGTTTGTTTGTTTTTCCCTTGAAAATAAATAAATAAATCTTAAACTAAAAAAAGAAAGTAAAGACAGACTGAAGCTTTCTTCTATGATCTGGCAAAAAATATTTATTTTTTTATTCTTACGAGATTCTTTGTTTGGTTGAGGAAGGGATGTTTACATCCATGAAAGGGGGTGAAAGAAACAAAAAGGTGACTGTTTTCACATCGGATTATAGAAAGTGGGAGAACATCCTAGTCTTAAGAATTTCATGCAATTTTCAGCAACCCAAGCTTAGGTTTTTATAGGATGCCCATGGATATTTTAATTATCATTTATCAATGACGGCCAAAGGAAGAAGAGGTGAAAGGTAATGTAACACAAAGAGAATTTGCACACTTTGTTGCATCTCCACTCCTCAATGGGGTCTGTTCTGCGAAGGGGTCAGGAGGCTCCAACCTGAGCCTATGGCAGGATACGCTTTTTCACATTTCAATTAGCCATCTATCAAAGGACCTTTTCCAGAGGCTTGGTCATACTGTATAAATGGAAATGCCCAACAGATCGAGCGGTCACTAAATAGTCCCAAGTAATTCCAGCCGAGTAATGTAGGCATCATTTTACTCCACTTTAAGCATCAGACTGCTCTAAATCTAGTCATTTAAATTAAACACACTAGTTACCAAACCTTATTTCAACAATGCCTCAGATTGCAGAGCTCAACATGAAAAAAAGGAAGGGGGAAGGGGAGGTAATGAAACAGAACGTGTTCAGCCACATCTAAAAATTCATGTCTCCCACATGCAAAAACTTTGACTTCAATGCAATTTATTTAGTGCAAGTCCTCACCTGAAGCATGCCTAGTATAAAGAAAAAGGATAAGTGTACAGACAGTGTTGAGTGCCATTATTGTAAAGATATTTAAAAGGTACTTGGTTATATAATGTTCATTTGAATACATATATAAAACATTGACTGCATTTTTTTCATGTGTTAGTTGCCAAGTTATTATTCATATGTAGAAGATAATCTTTGAGAGAAATAAATAGATTAGGTTAAATTGATTTAGAGATATAAAGAGGATAGCAGAAGTGTAACAACACAAGTCCTGAAGAGCATGAAAGATCTTGCTTGAAAGTTTGAGGCTAATAAAAATGAAAAGATGACTTAGAAGAAAAATGCCGTGACACTGCCACCTGTTACGTTTTCTGGACAACTGAGGTGTCCATAACTGTGCATGCACTGCATTCAATAGATCTATATTGGATCCAGACCTACTACAGTGATTTTCAACTTCCAGACTTTTGAGAACTCTTGAAAACATTCAGGAACATTTGCAGCAAGTATTTATCATTTTGCAAACAACTGCAACTGAAATGAAATCTCATCAAGAAAACATCTTCACTGTAGATCTATGCAGAGGAACTTACAGACAGCTAACAGTATCAAAAAGATACTCTCTTCAGTTAAGTGGGGTTCTGATAGTAGAAAACAATTGCCAAATACAATGAACATGGCATTGCTATAGTATTTGCTATAATTATAAAATAAAGTACATTGCTATAATATTTCTAAATATTTTTGCCACCCAGCCAGCATGATGAAATTATTTCTTATTTCTATGTATTGATCTAAATTTGGAGTTATTGGATAAATTAGCAGAAAAGCAAAATCATTTAACCAGATGAATACAAGCTTCCAAACCCACAACAATGCATAACGGTGAGTGTGCACAACTCAAGACTCTGTCATACTTGCAGGCTAAAGTGAAATGACCAGTTCAATAGGCTGAAAAATGCGGGAAAAGGGTGAAAAGCATTGTACACAATGAAAAGTGTTTCTCAGTACTGGGAAGAAATGCTTGTTGCAGTCTGTCAAAGGACAGATCAACACAGAGAGAAATGTCGGAGGGGCCAAACAATATGCATTTTCCTCTTATCGAGGGTATGTTTCAGAGAAAACCAGGCATGAAAACAAAAACATGTCCCTGCTCCATAGGAACAAACTATGTTTGCAGAGTCATGCCTGAGAATAATCTTGCTGCATCCATACAAAACTGCACCCTAGAATGTAGGGCAAACAGTGGCTTATTATTATTACCTAGGTAGCATCATTGCATGAACACAGACTTTTTTTGAACCCAAAGTGATGCTTTTGTGTGGCAACACAGCATGTGGGCTTTTCAGCTTGGTTTGGCATCACCTTCAGGGTTTCTTCTGTATCTGATATACTGCAGCTACTGAGCTATGTCCCTGCTGGTCTCACATCTGCATCTGTCCTCCATCCCTTAGCTGAATTGCACTAGTCTCATCATCCAACTCAGGTTAATGCTAGACACCTGCCAGCACCGGGCACCTGGAGAGTCATTGATGACAGAGCCACCTCCTTTGTGATTTAGTCTAATGGGCCAAGCATTGGATCCATACAAGTAATTCAATTCCCTCCTGTAGCCTTAGCAAATCTACCTGAAAGCAAAGTATTCATTTTTGCTCTAATTTCAGTCAATGTACTCCCTAAAGTATTTGTTTTCTACAGCCCTTGAGATGGAAGGGGAAAAATGCCTGTTAAAAAGGCTTGCATCCTTACAAAATGTAGATGAGTGAAGCACAAGCTAGAATAACACTCGTTTTCATTCCTCTCATGAGTTCCACTGCAAGAAGAACATCTTAGCATGGAAATAGCTCTCTGCAAATGCAGAGGTCACCTATAAAAATAATATCTTCCCCAGAACTTCCCAGGCAAGAAGGAACTTGAGGCAGAGTAAGACTGTCTTGCAAAAGCTGCAGTGGAATGTCAATACAGTAGAACACGCAACTAATCTCCATTTTCTAAAGATACTCTGTTCCTACGGCATTTCATTTCTAGCAGAATCTCACTGAAAGAGCAGACAAGATAGTTACCCTTGTTGCTCTAGGTCAAAGCTCATTTATACAAGAAAGAGCTTGATATCCTTCCCCATCTACTTTGTTCTGGTGAGACCCCATCTGGAGTACTGCATTCAACTTTGGGACCCAAAGCGTAAGAAACACATAGACCTATTAGTGTGCATCCAGAGAAGGGCCACAAAGATGATCAGAGAGTTGGAGCAATTCTCCAGTGAAGAAAGGCTGAGAAAGTTGGAGTTATTTAGCCTAGAGAAGAGAAGGCTCCAGGGACACCTTCTTGCAATCGTTCAATGCATAAAGGGGGCCTACAGGAAGGATGGGGAGAGACTTTTATCAGAGAGTATAGTGACAGAACAAGGAGTGATGGTTTTAAACTAAAAAAGGGCAGGTTTCGATTAAATATAAGGAATAAATTATCCACCATGAGAGTGGTGAGGCACTGGAACAGGTTGCTCAGAGAAGTCGTGAATGCCCCATCCCTAGGGGATGGCCAGGTTCAAGGCCAGGTTGGATAGGGCTTTGATCTAATGGAAGGCATCCCTGCCCACAGCAGGGGGGGGTGGAACTAGATGATCTTTAAGGCCCCTTCCAACCCAAACCACTCTAGGATTTTATGATTCTGTGAAAATTTTCAGTCCTCTTTCAATCCTTGCACCCTGCTATTGTGTTGTAATAAAGGTAATTGCTTTGTTCTTGGAAGAGTGCAAAGTCTTTCATTTCCATTTACAGTCCATTCATGTTTACAAGTGAGATCTGGGTTCAAATACTTCATAAAAGAAATTGTCTATCATTTCACTGACTGATGCACACAATCTGCTAACACATAAATAGTAAGAGGTGGCACCATAAGAGCAGAGAGATTGATTTGTCCAGGTCAGCAGTAAAGCCAGTAGCATAAAAATGGCCTGAAAAGGCTTCCTGTGTCCTATTTTCTGGTCTGTTCCTGCTTTTGTAGAGCTTTTTGTAGACAGGAAGGACAATAAAGAACCACCTTCAATAGCAGAAATAATATATCTCTGATCCACATCTCTGGTAACTCAAGGTTTCCAGAGGAAGGAAACCCACAGAGAACTACATCAGATCCTTCAGTTCTCCAGCACATGACATACACATGGCAGATCATCTCATTAAGGCCTCGTATGAGTCTTATATGGCAATGGAAAATGCCACATGACCACCTTTCCTGGAATCCTGGCCTCCCTCTTGTCATGCTAGCTCACACGATGCTCGCATGATTAGAAGTTTGCTCTCTTCTGCCTTGCATATGGGAGATGACCCTCAGGCTTCCAATAGTCTCAAAACGTTTTGTCAAAATAGATATTAAAATACAAGGCTTAATTCCTTTACCATATACTTGACTGAGAGAAGATACTGGTGACTGCTTTTCACCATTTAGAGACATCAGTCAGTTTTCGCATTTCTTTGCTTTCAACTCATTATCATACAAAGCAAACATAGCCACTTAGCTGCTAGCTAAATAAACCATAACAACTTCATGCTGTTGTTTTTTCTCTATCTACAGATCCAGTATGTTTTGTCACCCTGTACAATAATCACAGGTCAAAATAATTGAACTTGAATCAAATTACAACTTTAGTCAATTGGGGCAGCATTTGCTCAGTTCTTCCAAGGACTCCTCATGCATCATTATCAGTGTTGGGATCTCCTGATACCAACAATGACTGTTTTTCTCTAATTCTGTACACAACTACTGTGAAATCGTTACACTGGCTGCAGTTGTAAGGAGCATTGCAAATGTATGCAGATATGTAGGCTTGGAGCTTCCAGGGTCAGTAAAGCTTCCATGGTTGGTAGCTTTACAACACCTCATGAGAGATAGGCGGCCAAATACTCAGCTGCAAGATCTCACGAGCAAAACAAATGGCAGTGCTTTCTGACATACACTCCATCAAAGACAATTTCCTCTTCCATTGATCAAGCTATCTTAAATATCTCCTCAATCTCTGAGAGGACTTGGCTATTTAAAGGTTTGAAGCATGTAGTAGCATTAGTTGCATCAGCAGCAGCCAAGCAGGGGCAAGATGGAGCTCAGCAAAGACTTACAGTCTAAGTATTTACCCAACTTCATCAGTTAAATATAGAGCACTGAATCCTCAACTTCATTTTGTTTGTGACATTTATGGTATACTCACAAGATATTGGAAGCCAGGAAGGCTATGTGTGGTTTCATCTATAGTTAACACCTCTTGTCCCAATAATGTAGCATTGACTCCTTTCCCATTGCTAAGAGGAGTGCAGCAGCCTTGTACTGTAGGAGAGATCAGCATAATGTTTTTAGAGCAGCAGATGTGACATAATTTTACAAGCAACAGTATGAGCAGATGGTGTTTAGAGAGATCTCCTTTCCTGCTCTAAAACACCTCCGTTGGGTCACTAATGGATCCTTCGTCTAGTCGAACACAGTGCATAAAGCTATAATGTTCCCAAGATGACGCATACGGTCATTTACAGCTTCTCAGCTCATCAAATACAAATTAGATCAAAATCTTCTTTACAGAGCAAAGACATCTATAAGCCAGTACTCAACAGAGTAAGCTATTTATTCAAGACAGGATAAAATAAAAAGTCTGAACTGCTTGACAATAAGAAGAATGGAATTAAGTATCTCACTAAAAAAAAAAAAAAAAAAAAACTGCAGTTTTTGAAGACAAGGTTTGTACGTGGTTTTCCCATCACCATCATCACCTATTTTTAGAGGAGAAGGCAAGTAGCAAGTGACACAGGGGGGGAAATGTTTGGATAAAGGAATAGAGATTACTACAATGCTGAATTTCAGCACAGGATTCAGGGCTCCATCCAGAACTCAAAATCATTTGCCACCCAAATGTACTATTAGCTTTCAGGAGGGTGGCTACTCAGCCAGAGAAAAATGCTGAGAGCATGCACTTCACATTGATTTCGATACCTCTTGGCACCAGCCACAGGAAAGCAACATTGGCAATCAAAAATGTTTAGTGTTCCTTTTCCAGCAATTTTTGTTAACATGACTTTACTCCTTCCTTTGAGTTTGAAAATCACTTCTCAATTGCACACTCTATCTTTGGGTGCCTTTAGAAAGAAATGGTTCTTTCAGAGTAATGGAAGCTACAACAGGCTTATAACAGTTACCATTAGCAGAGATGCCAGAAAACTGCAGAGCCAGAAAAGGGAAGGCAAAATAGTAAGAGGTAGAAGAGACCTTTCTTCTCTAGCCCAGGTTTGGTCTAAAAAGCTTTCTGTGTAATTTATGACAACAGGTTTTAAAGGTGTTTCAAGCCATTTTTCTTTTCATCCTTCAGAGAGCAGCCTGTGTTTGTCATGTTTATGAATCAATTTTTTGCCCTGCTATAGCGTGGCTTTGGTATAACACAAAAGCAGAAAGCCTCAGCATGCCGTGGCTCTCTCCCATAGACATGTGCAATAATTAATTAACACAACCATTTTGTCTGGTCAACATAGTGAAAATCTCTGAATACTGCCAAGAGAAGATTCAAGTGCAAGGCAATGCCCAGAGCCAGAGGTTGCTCTTATGTATTTTTTACTCATACTTGATATTTTTGCTCCATTCTTTCTATTGTTTTCAGTTCTATTAAAATTCTGCCCATTGATGTACTGCATGCAGTTAACGGAAACACAGATATAATCTTGCTTCCCTCCCCATCATGCTATACATGATGACTTGAGTAAAACAAAAATTCACTTCTTAGTATAAAACTAGCACAACATGCATTTGGAGGACATAATAGAGAGAATCAGTATTACATTAATCTCTGCCAAAATTGCAATTGAAATACTCCGGTTTCTCTGTAGGTCTTGGTGCTCTGTGAGTTTTAGCAGAAACTGTAACCTTAAAACTTTGACACACAATGAGACCAACAAATTTCAAGAGCAGAATCTTTTAAGAGCTGAATGGTGAATTGTTTCATATTTGCTGTGGGCCTCAGTGAAATGAAGCCTACCTGCCCTAGCACCATGCACTCATGTCTCAGAATATCAGAAACTGTGGACATTGACCTTATGTCTAGTAAGGAAAAAGATCCCATTTAGGAAGTTGTTTCCTATTTGTAAAATATGTAGAGCTTTTCACAATATAGAGCTTTGCACAAAACTCTATAAAAATGGCATTTGCATAGACTAGTTAAAACATTTGTTTTGATGACTTCCCCTTTGCAAAGGGATTTTAGTATGTCCTTCTCAAATGAAACTCTTCAGTTCCAGGAGTTTTAGATTACAGAAAAACACATCTTGTCAATAAGAAAGAAGCAGCAGATGCCATAAATTTTCGCTTTAAAAGTCTCCCATGATATTCTCATAAGCAATCCAGGAAAACACAGGGAAAAATATTTAAAGGTAGATGCAAAACTGATCGGAAAAACTTATTGAGAGGGTAGTTCATAATGTTCAGTCATGAGTGGGATCTCAGTGGGACCAATATTAGCAAGCAAATGCATTTGCTTTCAGATATCACTGCTATATACAGATAGTAACTAAAGCATACAATCTTACTCATTTGTCTGATTTAGAAACTACTGTAGTGCACTTATGCCCCTGTGTAATGATCTTGAGAAGATGCTTGTGAAATTTCCAAAATGCTGACTCCCAGCAATAAGTAGGCACTTACTTAGTTTAAAGTAAGCTTTCCCATTTCTGAAGATCACCCTCGGTGGAAAAATCTTCAAGTTTTTGTTTTTGTTTGTTTGTTTGTTTGTTTTGTTTTGTTTTCTCTGTATTTTAGAAAAGGTATTCAGTACTTAGACTGGACTGAAGATTTTTGTCAGTTCATCTACATCTCAGTGTGACCCCATTCCTCAAATCACCGTTGTATCTAAAACCAAATCTGTTTCCTTTTCCAATAGTAAAAGGTTGTTCCTTTTAGAACTTGTTGGGAGCTTAATGTTGAAAACATTCACACAAGCTGGAATACCTACTGCTAGCTTATAGATGGTAGCCGGCATAGCCTTCTGTTCAAACACTGTTGGCCAATAGCTCTCAGTTTCTGACAGTAAAGACATTGGCTGCAAGGATAAAGTAAAATAATTCAAATTCACATCTCTATCAATAGCGCTTGTAAACTGTCTGTGTTAATATCTGATGTTAGATGGCTAAGAATGAACAGTGATATGGCAGTCTCTGCCTTCTGCTCAGATAATGAGAGCATTTAAAAAACAATGAAAAAGATGAATAAATATTATTGTTCATTTAGCAACACGTTGAAATGGTTTCTTCACACAGCAACATTTATTATATTAGAAGTAAATATATTTGCCCCAAAGAACTGCTATTCCCTAGTTAACTGTAGTAACAAAGCCTTGTTGCGTCAATATGGTTAAAATGAGCAGCTGTTGAGAATTCAAAAACTAGCTCGCAACCACTTATTTCTACAGCAGTCAGCCAAACCTTCACACTATTTGCTTTGCCGAGCTCTGTGCTGTGAGCTCACAGAAAGTACTAGACACAACCTATTTCTGGAGACTCTGAGCTGAATCATAGCCTTGCAACAAGAAAACCAGGATGGCCTGTAAAAAACAAAACAAAACAAACAAACAAACAAAAAAAAAACACCAGTGGCCACTTGGGCCTGCACTGTGAAGGAAGAAATGGTGAACAGTGTCTGGGACTGGAGGACACCAGTAGGCCATAATGGTCCTGGACGCCTGGAGGCCTGTGTCTCTGCCCACAGCCCAGGAGCACATGCCAGGCCCCAGGGCCACCAGCTGTTGCACCAGTATGGCTGCAGAAGGGCCAGGCTCCAGCTCCTCACTGCCTGGCCCTGCCCACCTGCCCAGCCATGCACCCTGCTGAGCCAGGCCCACCTGCAGGGCCATGTCCCAGCCTGGCCCTGTCCCCTGAGAGGTGGCTGATGCCAGGCCTGCCCTGATTCCCCCAGCTGCTCTGCTCTTGAGTGGGGTGGTGGGACATGTCCTGGCTGGCAGGCCTGCTTCAAGAGACTCTCAGAGAGCTGCCGCCATCCCCACCATGCCCCAAGGCCTGCAGTGCCCTGACAGCAACCAGGCAGGGAAACAGGGTACATGGGGACACTCCTGCCACCACAGCAGAGTTGATTCATGAACAGCAACAGAAGATAAAATACATCCCAGTATATGAGAGGTTATCACAAGGTGAAAAGAGAATTGCCATACTGAAAACAATACAAAGCCAGGGTTACTCACTCACTATTGGGAATTTAAATTGAATAACAAATTGGTAACAAAACAGCTAAAATTGTCTTTATGAGTGCCTATATTTAGCAGTAAAACACTGAAAAGGCTGTTCATTTGCCTTGTATATATTCCACTTTACAGTATTTTGAGGTTTCCTCTTGGTTCTTGTTTGGATGTTGTAGTAAACATAAAATAAACACTAAACCAGTCAGCAAAGTTACATGATGGAAGTATACAGTCCATTACAATCAATGCAGTTAATTAAAAATACAATTAAAAAAGAAACTGTGATGAGAATTGGAACACAATAAATAATTAAAACAAAATTAGTTTGGCTCTTTTGCTGAGCCAGGCTCGGTCCCCAGTTGAAACTAAATGGCTTTTTACTGCATTGGTAGCTACAATAGCAAATCTGACATAGCTATCAATTCTCCTATCAGTACTATGGTGTAAGTGTGAAAGCCCTGCATCCTACCTTCTTCTTGCTCTACCTTCTTCCACAGCCAATCTGCCACTCAACTCCCAGCATCATGAGACTGGGACCTGGACTGAAGAATTGCAAATACAGAGCAGGAAAGGAGAGTATAGTGGTAGAAAATAACAACAACAACAAAATCAAAAATGTTAATTATTCCAAAAAAAATATGAAACATTCCCCTACCGCTGCAGAGAAACTGTTAGTAAATTATTATTTATCTGTTTGTTTATTTTGGGAATAGGCAAGGGCAGAAAGGACCAAGGCCATTATGCACTCAAGCTACTGGCAGTTTATTTGTACCTATTCTGGAGTGTAGGAATCAGCATTGCAGGAAGCAGCCTAGGAAGGAAAGAGGCTTTGTTCCTCAAACACCAGGCCTTCAGAACAAATGCTGGGTACTAACATAGCTAACTGCTTCATTTCTGAGCTCAGGTCTGCAGGAATCATTTTTGCAGGTTATTGTGTCTCTGTTTGATATTACCACAGCACTGTTACAGCTCTATAAATTTTGTATTGACAGCTGTGGTTGGTTTCCTGCTTTTCTTGTATTCATTCACATCTTAAGTGTTCCTTCCTTCCTTGAAGGAAATAAATCTCTCCCCTGTGTTGGGAAATGTTAGTGACAAAGAGCATGGTGCTGAGAAGAAAGTTTCAGCTTTCATTTTCTCAATGCATAACATCTCCAGTTATTTGAGAAAGAAGAAACAAATGAGCCCTTCTGGCTGAGTCACTATTTAATAACATAATAATTAGCTAAACATCATGACAACGAGGGATTAAGTATTTTCCACTCTTACTGGACTTCTATCATCAGAAGAAAAACAACAGGTAACTCTTCTAGTAACTTGGTTATTTTAGTACCACAGATCAATAGCTTGATTCTCGCATTTCTCAAAACTATGAATCCTAATAGCTATAATAAATATAAGCATGTGTCCTCAAAGCTGTAATGGAATTTCACAAAAGGTGTATGTACCCTGCCTTAATATGTCAGGAGACATATTTAAAAGACAAATGTCTTTTAAATCCTTACTTTCTGTTGAACATTTAAGACCACAGCTGTTCCAGTGCTGATTGTTTTGTGTAGTGAAGCTCTTTTTTCAGATATGCATTATTGAAAAATGTAGGTAAAACTGTTTCTTTCCTCCCTTCTTTTAAATCTGGACAACAATGGAAGCTCCTGAGGTAGGTAAAAGTTTTTCTGAGATGGTCAAAGCAAGGGAGGGCATAATACCAGCCTTTCACAGAATCACAGAATCATCTAGGTTGGAAGAGACCTCCAAAATCACCGAGTCCAACCTCTGAACTGACACTAACACGTCCTCCACTAAACCATATCACTAAACTCTAAATCTAAACATCTTTTAAAGACCTCCAGGGATGGTGACTCAACCACTTCCCTGGGCAGCCCATTCCAATGCCTAACAACCCTTTCAGTAAAGAAGTTCTTCCTAGTATCCAACCTAAACCTCCACTGGCACAACTTTAGCCCATTCCCCCTCATTCTGTCACTGGTTTATTATGTAACTTTAGATAAAGGCCCATCTTGGACCTGTCTCCCTTTCCCTATATGCAATATTAAAATTATGGTATTATGGATCATAGAATGTCTAGAGTTGGAGAGCACCCACAGGGATCATTGAGTCTGACTCCTGGCTCCACACACGACTACCTAAAAATTAAACCATGTGTCTAAGAGTTTTGTTGTCTAAACACTTCTTATACTCCAGGAGGCTTGGTGCTGTGACCACTTTCCAGGGTTACTTCCCAAATATAAAACCAATATTTTTTGTCTAAATTGCTTAAGAGCATATCTGTTCTTACCATTCTTAAGTGTTCATGCCTTGCTTTGGTTTTCTTCAAAACCAAAGGTAATAACTTTGAGAACACTGAGTGCAGTGTGGTCGGCGATATCAAGGCAATATCTAGCACTGCAAGATGGTAATATGTAAGCCACTATTTTAGTTTAGTGGGAGCAACAAGATAAAACATCTTGAGGCACTGAGGGACAACCAAAGCTTGTGCTTACTGTCACAATATCTCAATACCTAAGTAACTGCTTATTTCACTCCTTAGTTGCCTAAAAATATTTGACATGAGCAGCCCTTCTGCAGAGGGATGTTTTTCACAAGTGTCACTCCCAGATTCTTTCAGGAAACAGACATGAATTCCTGAAAAGAATGATCTCTTTCCACAAATCTCTGTACACCTATCTTTTTTACTAGAGCAGACAAGCTGACAGTGAATTGTGACACTAATGCCTTTTCCTTATTTCACGTTTAGTATAGCTTATGGACCTCCTAGCCATAATACAGTTTTACAAAAGCATGTGTATGTGCCTCTAGGATGACAAGAAGAAAAAAAACTAGTGAATGAATTGCTTCTAGATTGCTTCAGTTTGTTGAAAGGAAAATTTCTGTACAGCATTAAACAGTTTTTAGCTCCAGACCAGTATGTCTGGTTCTTTCCAAAGTTACCTATGCCCTGTTATGACATTAACTCATTCTTTTCTTTCAGATCAGGGCCTCATCTCTGCAAGCCTTAATGATGGCACAGGAGTGTTATATTTGCTGGGCAGATTTCTTGGTTTTCAAATATAACGTTTTCCAAGGAAGGTGTTGGATCTGCATAAATATATCTGCAATGCTTTCTTCATTGTTCTTTTATGGGTGCCTAAACCTATGAACCCCCCATGTATACCACCTAAATTTCTCTCCCTAAATAAATGATTATTTTGTACTTTAGTAATTCCAGTGGACCTGCAGATAACCAAAAATTAAATCAAGTCATTTTCTCACCAGTAATGGCACTATTCAAACATTTTCTCCAATCACTCTTTGACTCTTAGCCCATCCAGTTCTTCCCTGGACCTCTGCATTGGTACATTAGGATTTTTCCCAGAAACATGACTGGCAGGATAATTGGGTACTTCTTGCATTTCTCTTTGGGCTGTTTTGAGTTTCCCTACCACCTAGCAGTTGTCTTCCAACACTTTCTGAATTGTTTTGGATCTTTTCTCCCTTTCCTTTGTCCCTTTTCATATAATGGTTGTTCGATAAAATAAAGAACTGACCATGTTTTACACGATACAGGATACATCTTGTCCTGGCTTAACTACACATTTTATAATTTTGTTTTTCTTATGTACCCATATATATCACCTCCTATCTTTAACTCTTTGCCTTCTATTATTTTAACTTTACTTTATGTGCTGATAATAGCAATGTTTCTGAACTCCCAAAGCTTGTGATCTGATATCAAAATAACAATGTCTTTTTTTTTTTGCTTTCTAGTTACTGATCTGTTTATTTTCTACTGCAGTGTCACTCTCTCAGCTGAATTTGTACTTCTGTCACTATCCTGTTTGTCAAGGACATACATAACCTGGTGCTTTCAGACTTTCCCAAGGAATTCATGAAATACTCTATCACTTATGTGCAGACGTGATTACCTTTATATTATGCCTAATTCAACCCAGCTCTTGCCTGATAATGTTTATCTTTATTCTTGCTGCTTTCTACATTTTGAATTCTCAGTTTATATCTGTAATGTCAGTGCACTGTCAACCCGTCAAAACCTTGATCTACATAGAATGACTTTCACAACATGGCAAATTTAGCTGTCTTGTGTAAGGTTTGTCCCAAGTCCTCCTGCAGCTAGTGACATTTGCTCCAGCCACAGCCCAGGACTCACAGCCTCCCTGAACTGGGAGACCAATGCAGTTCAGACTGAGCTCAGTCACAGACATTCTATATATGCACTTTCCTTTTATAGCTCAAAGTTAAAAATATCTTATGTTTTTATGCCAAGCACAGTGCTCAAACCCCTGTAATGCAGTTTTACAGTTAAATTACTGTGTCTGGATTAACTGGAAAGTATTAACTTTAGAACAAGTGCAGCAGACCTTACTACTGTCAGAAATAAATCTACCTTCTGATTATGTATTTCCATAAAATACTCCATAAAAATATTTTCCATTTGTCTTCTGTATTTTCCAAAAATACTGGATCTAGCACACCCTTGCACAGGTCTGATCCTGTCATGTTTACTGTATTTTTTATTTACGACTTCTGCACTGGGGTTTTCCATGATTGCTTTGGGCCTACAGTACTTCAAATAAATTCTCTTTAGTCAGTGATGCATTTTCACTTGTCTCCACTTAAGAGAACACTGTCACGTTTGTGTTTTATTTAACACTTTACCTCTCAAAATATCAACAGCAACAAAACACACACAAACACCAAAGTGAAATCAGGGAGAAAAAATAAAAATAAAATAAAATAAATCACCTATTCATATACTTTTGACATAAAAGCCTGAAATTACCTATCAGTGGGTTTTCAGTAGCACAGATTGTTAATATTTTTTGGGGGGGGGAAATATGCTTTGAGGATTATGTCAGATATTTTAAGTAGGAAAGGCTAAAGATTCTTGTGCTGTTATTATCAATATAATATATCACGTCCACCATGGAGCTGCTCATTACTTAGTTGTGAAGTCAAAGGCAAAGCAGTAGGCTTTGGGTATCCACTCTTGCAAACACTGTTGGCCATTGTGCTTTCTGATGTGTTAGATGATGCAGGCAAGCAATTACTTGCACATTCTTGGAGTCACATGCAAATGTGACTTCCTTATTATGAGGGTTGTATACCAAAACTGGATGAGATGTGTGACACTGGTACATACTACAGGTAACAGGGGAATAGTTTGGGGACGGACTCCTTGGGGGTTGATGATGGTTTCCCTGGGGTCTCATCACATTTGTGTGAGTCCGAGCCCTGTCAGCCTGGCAACCTGGTAAGCCTGCAGTAGCCCTCATAAGTTCGTCTCTCCCCCGGAGACAGATTCAGATCATGACAAACCCCTACTGCCACACACCCTCCTGCCCTTCTCATTAGCACCAGTGCTGCCCTTGAGCTGCTCAGTCCTGCAATGCCCTGGAAAGCATCTGGTTACAACTCTTGTGAACACGCAGAAAGTTTATGTACAAATCAGGGAGCAGGGCACATGCTCTGGAGACCACATTTGTCTAAGCCTTTAATTTCTTAATGGGAAAGGATGATGCAGCTTTCCCATTTTGGAGCCATGGGAGAAAACCTGGCACAGCTAGCAACCTTTGCAGACAACATGATTTGCATAATTTTACCAAGAATTAGATGCTTTAATTTCTGTTAACAATTCCCTTTGGTTAAAAATAGTTTGCTCCTATGACTTTTTGGATATTAATAGTGTACCCAGCATTGATTTGAAATATTTTGATTAAAGTTCATAACTTCAAAGCCTTCAATTTGATCACTTATTTAACTAAACTACTTAGTATAGAGGTAAGAATGTCTTCAAAGCAACAGCTTGTTTAAAACTCCATCTACATAAGTTATTAATTAGATATGACTTGTAATCTTTTGGAATAGCTGGCTTTAAAACGTTCCAAAAATCTTGCTGCATTTCTTCTTCTTCTCTCTCTCTCTCTTTGTTAATGTCACCATGCCATTCCATTTGGTTCTTTTGGGAAAAGGTCTCTCTTTTGTGAAGAGGCCTTTCTTTATCCTGTCTATACTTCTTAAATATCCTCTTTTTTAGGGAAAAAAATAAAAATAAAAAAAAAAATCTCAAGAATTCTGAATGAGAATTTCAGTAGTTATTCATTAATGCTGTCTTGTCTTCAGGCTATCTATCTGATAACACATTTCCTTTTTTTTGCATTTCCTCCCACACTCTGCATTTCCTTCTGAATTAGCCTTAGCCACATACTTAAGTAGGAGAATTTATGACTTCCTTTGCCTGATATTAATTTCAAGGAAATTTCCATGCTCCTGTGATCAAATACAGGTTCCCAGTAATCCTTACTCCATGAAACACAAGACTTCAGGTTGTACTCTGTCTTCTACCACTGTCCTGCTATGCTTTTTAACGGAGGGGAAGACAAACAAATAAACAAACAAAACATCTGGCTGTTCCACACAAAAGCAACAGGGAGCTTTGGTCCCCTATCTGAACTCTGGTCCCCTATCTGAACAAACAGGGACGAGAAACAAAGGACACCCCCAATAGGCAGTGATTGCATAGTCCTTATGGAGCCTGAGTCTCACTTTATGCTGCTAAAAAAGATTGTAACAACTCAGTTCTCAGTCTGGGTCTTGCACAGTCATAGCAGGTTGGGAGGAAGGATTAAAAATATATTATTTTCAGAGTTCTATGAAACCTCATCACTTTGATAAGAAGTATGGTGCCATTTCTATCTATTCTTGCCGACATTGTCAGCTTCACACTCTGGCCAAAATTCCCCAAATGACTGATAAGCTTAAAGAAGCAGCTGTAACAATCTTTGAAAGGCATTTGATTTAATATGACATGATGCTTTCCTTTTAAAAATGTGCAGAGCTATACAATAGCAGTAACACCCTTTTTCAGCGACTAACATCTCAAAAGGATTGTCTCAAAGGAAATCACTTTACAAGGTTCTCAGAAATTAAGTCTAACAAAATTAAGCCTTTTCATTAGTGACTGCAAGGTAAACTTTTAAAATAATTATTAATTCATGGATAATGCAAACCTTGACAATGTGGTAAACAACAAGATCAGAGCAAACAAAGTGATCTCACTTTTATTTTGGGGGAAAAAAATAGTATCATCAATGATAAAATTATACATCTACATACAAGAAGGAAAGTTAATGCTTTTGGATTAACTGTAAATCCAAAACTGTAAAACTGAGACCATGGAGGATCTACATGAGACTGTAGGAGGTTTACATGAGACTGTAAAACTGAGACCATGGAGGATCAATAAGGGTCCTGTCTACATAGCTAAAAGAAGCTAACATAACCTTGGATATAAGACTAGAAGGTTATGAGTGTTAAAGAGATATTTTCCTATCTGTGCGCAGAATAAACAAAATCAGTAGCAGAAAGACTGACAAAAATAAATAAATAAATAGAATCAAGGATGATATTGAAGAGTTATCCAGCACCAGAAGAAATTCATGTATGTGTGAAAATGGATTAAAAGAGAATGTTCTCCATGTTCACTCCAGCCACGGAGGCAAGGCTGGCTTTTGTGCCCCAACTCTTCCTCTCCAATGTGTCTTAAAGTTAGTTCTCAAGTTATTCCAGGAGACTGCATATACCGCATTTCCAGAGTACTGAGGAGCTCTGTAGAGAAGATGAGCTCCTGTTAGAATTCTGAAGTCAGAAAGACATGAGAGAGAGGTAAAGTTTTGCTGTCATACAAAACAAGCTAAGAAAAGAAAGTGTAGGACTAAGTGGCTTAAAAGGTTAATAAAAGTTGAAGATTAATAATAGGTTAGCACAAAGACTACTGAGTCATACTGTACCAGTAAGGTATGAAAAGCAGCTGAAGAATGAAGAAAAAAAATTAAGGATAAAGCAAACTTTTTTGGAAAAATCAAGAGATGATAGATCTTAAAGTGAACTAACAGCTGAGAAAATGTGTTGCACAAGGGAAGGCAAAAAATCAGTAGTGACAAATGCAAGTGCGCTTGGTGGCAAGAAGTCTAAATTTTCTGGGGGGAAAGAGGCAGGAACAGAACAAAAAGCCCTTATGAAAAAAACAGTAGGAACATTTGCTGAACACAGCTTCTCAAACATGTAGGTAGAGAAAACGTAACTTTTGTAACCTTATCACTCCAGTCTAGGGAAATTTAAAAAAATTCTGATCTTCATCTTGCTAACACTAGGCAGAAACAGAAAGTTTTTAGGACAGGAATGAAAAATCTTTCTCTTCTGTAGGAAGAGACAGCAAAAATAATGGATGAAGTTTAGGAGGAATATATACAAAACCAGTGGTAGAAAAATGATTGTCAGGCGTTCCAGTTTCTAACTTCTTAATACAAGAATGAAAGACTCAAGTGACTCAAGTGACACAGAAAAGTGAAAAAAAAAAAAAAAAAAAAAAAGATCAAAAGAAATGTTTTTTAAACACAAAGTTTCACATGGGACTCATTGTCACAAAACAATCTGAAGGTCTAAAAGATGAATAGGAATCAGAGCCTACCTGACAGGAGTTAGAAACTTAGTTCCTACTTCTAGGATATTCCATAATTGCTCACTTCATACATTTTCTTGTGAAGCACTAGGGATAAGACCTTTAGTTTTGATAATGTGATTTCTATGAGCCACAGGTTCCAAAATACACCTCTGGAGACCATTAACATGAAAGATTAGGAAAGAGGGGCGTGTTTAGGTCAACACCAAGACAGCCCTACAGAGTAGTAACCAAACAGCGAAGGATGCACAATGTCCTTATTAAACACTGTAGCAGGGCTATTCTAGCTTTGAAAACATAAGGATATAAACAGGCAATGTTTGCAGGGCAAGAGAGCTTCTACTGGGCCAAGCAATACAGCTGGGGAAAGAAAACAATAACCAAAGCAGCCTCTCTATGTGTTTAAAACTTTGTTTCTTCCAAATAAAGTTTCAGGAACATCATGGCTTTTCTGTTTGCTTCTCACAATGTACCAACCGCTGTAATAAAATATATTAATTCTCCCTATAAAACTTGACTACCTCATTTCATATGTGCCGGTTATTGCTCTAAAGAGAAAAAATCAGCTTTGCTTTCCGAAAGAATGACCTGACAGCATGAAATATTTCTTTCTGAGGGCTCATTTGGCTCTATACTCATAGCCAGGCTGCCAGACTGACCTCATTGCAGCCTAGAGGGGAGCTGATCCTGACAGCCCTTTCTAGTGATGTCTGAAGTACAGGCTTACAGGCAAATCCTTATTATCCCCTTTGGTTTAAGAGAGAGGAGAGTGATGTTGTCCTCTCCCTGATAAATACTAATATCAAACCGGAAGTTCAGCTGAATTCTCTGCCCCAAAGGAATTTGCCTGTTGGATGGAACTCTAGAAACTGTTGAATGAAATAGCAAAAATCACACAGAGATCAATAGAGCCAGAATTTCAGTCTATAAATTTACATTCTTTCCCAGCTGGAAAAGAACATCAGAGGATGGGCTTTATCTGACTGGCTCTAGCATTTTCCTACAGTGTATGTGGGGAAAAAAAAAAAAAAAAAAATAAGGCTTATGGCATGTTGATTGTAATTATGTAGTTATGTTATATACTAAAAATTCTATTTTGACTGCTAAGCATTTTATTTTCCATTTACTCCTAGGTTTTCTACACATGCCCTTTTAAACCCTTTCCTTATTTTAGTTATCTCACTCTCTTTAATTTTATGCTTCATATGAAGTTTTTGGTTCAATGGATTCTTTATTCTGCCACACTGGTGACAGTGCTTCTTTCCTGATTCTCTTCCCTCAGTGCCTCATGTTTACACCGTTAAAAGAAGAACTGTACAACCGTTTGAGATGATAATATTCTACCTTGAGGCTCAAATTCTCACTGTGACTCTTTACTTTTTGGACATCCAGAAAGATATTTTAAGAAAACACCATTATGTACTATGTAGTTGCTTATTAAGCGTTGCTGTTTATCGGTCTGCATGTCCCCATTTGATCAGGCTGACTAATTTCTCAAGCAGATTTGCAGCACTACAATTCCATCTACTTTGCTACAAAGCATTTGGCAAATGCATAGCTTTCCTTGTTTATTTCTGCCTGATATTCACAACTGTATTCTCACACCTAAGATCACTACTAATAAATTTGTGCTTTCAGTTTAATTTATACCTGTTTAATGCCTTGTATCTCTGCCATAGTCAGGCATAAGTGTTTACAGATGTGACACTCCCTCAGAATTTTTCAGTGAGTCCAACTCCTTTTGTCTCTGAAGATTTCACAGTAGATGGTTCTTTTTTCCTCAACATGTTTGTGATTTTGGGAAGAGTTGTTTAAAACTGTTGTTTTACAGGTAGCAATACAAAGAGACTAAGACCCAAATCCATCTTCCAACTAGTCCCATTGTCACAGAAAGAATGAGTTGGAAAGTAAGAATTGGAAAGCTAGATGAAATGGAGTCTTAAAACATAGCAACATCTTTCCCTCTTTGATACAAAAATTCCATTTAAATGGAAAACAAAACCTTTAATACATACTAAATATATTTCAGTTTATAAAGCTTAACAAGATGAATCTTTATGACTTATGTTTTCCTGGCCTTTTTTGTCAAATCACTGCAGAAGTAATATAGCTCTCCTAGCTGAAATAGGATTAGGATTGCAACTGTCGTTGCATGAGTTGCTAAATAAATACACAGGAAAAAGAAAATGACATTTGTAGTGCAGGTAAACTATAAGCTATAGGATAGATTGAGGTTTAGACCCCAAGCCCCCAAATGTGAGTATAGTTAATTATATTTACAATAGTAGAGTCCAAAAGGCTTACTGAAAGTCAGAAAGGAAACGTAAAGTAGATGAAGGAATTGAACCCAGGTTGCTAGCATCCCCTTTCAAACACTAACTCCCTTTTCAGCTGACTTCTTAAAGGAAGTCAGTATGTCTTCATTTAACCTTGACTGGAAAGCCAGCATGTGGTGACACTATTTATAGAGCATTGCTCATTAATTTATTAGGGTCCCACTCAGACATTCCTATTTTCTCCAAACCTGTGCAGTCTCCCTGAGGCTCTGCAAGGAACTGTCCTTGTTTTTCTCTACAAATTTGTCTTTCTGATGCCCAAACCTGCCATCCTCCTAGTAGCGATGGACATAGCACAGTTCTAAAGATGCCTTTGAAATAATAACAACTGAAAAAAGCACACTGAGAACAGCAATTCTGATGGCACTGGAGGAAATCCCCCTTAACTCTCAATCTCTTTCCATTTGTATCTCCCCAGAAGCTGTACTGGAGTAATTAACCAGGACTCTCTGGCTGCAGTCCTTTTGATGTGGCCTGTTCAGCATCTTTCATTGCCACTTGGCAAGGGCAAACCATCTCAGGCCCATATTAAAAGCATTTCAGCACTCAGGGTCCAGTGATTTCCTGTTGACATCAGGTGAAAGAGAGCCATTCTGTAATGGCTCGGCAGCTCCATTCCTTGGGATAGGCCAGAGCATTTCTGTTCCTGACCTATCCTTGCCAGGTATTCATCAGAAAACCACGAGCCCTGCAAAGCACTGCATGATGCATTATTAAGGCAACAATACTTATTTCACAAATTTCATCAGTGCAATGTGGCATTTTTGCAGGTGTAGGCTGTTGTTATTTGATAACTCCCATTCTCCTCTCTATACCATTTGGTAGGCTCTCCTTATGTTTCAGTCCCCTTTTCTTCTCTCAATGGCAGCCACCTGGAATGCAGACAGAAGACTGACCTCAGTCAACAGCACTGCTTCACATATGGTCTGTGGTTCAGAAATATTTGGGGTCACAAAGGAGGACAGTCTGTATAATGTGTCTGGATATAACAAGAAATCAAATAACTTCCCTGACGTGGTGACAAGTTTTACAGTAGTGCTAAATAAAAAAGTTAGGGGCATTAAGAAGTAAAGATTTTGGTTGAATAGAGGAAAAAAAAAGAAAAAAAAAAATCTCTTACTGTCATGAAATTCCATCGTTTGTGCTATTTAAGAGAGAGAATAAAAATACAGAAATATTTTAGGCCAGTTTATGATTTTTTTTTAATTTCCTTTTTATTTTATTTTCTTATAAATCCAATTTGTAGGTAGCTTACCTCTTGGACTAATTACATTAATCACCTGACTGACTGTGTCTTTTGACACCTGAGAACTCACAGAAGAAAATTTCCTTGCCTTTGCAGTAACTTCTGAAAGGACACAGAATGACAGAACTCCACACAAGCACGGTCAGACATCTGCAGTACTTCTTGGTGGTTTCAGAAATCTAGAAGATCTAGAAGTACCTGGTTTTGTTACTCCAAGAAGGCCACAGTCCTCAGTTATAGAGAACTTCGTTACCTGAGAATCCCCCTCCACTTTATTGTAGCTTTGCTTACTGATTGCAAGCACAGAAATTAGTGGCAACTCTTTTCAACACGCTGCAAATAGATGTGCTTTAAATAGAAGGAAAGTTGCCTTCCCTGTTGCACTCAAAGAGCTCAGACAAGTCTGCTATGGAGGAGACAGACACAAAACTGCCTCTCAGACATTTCACTTTCATTCTACCATCTCTTTTTTCACTCTAAAAGAAGCCAGTCAGATATTCTGACCACAAACAGTCACTTGCCTTTTGCCTATATAAGCAAGAAAGGGAAGCCTTTTTCTTCTGGTGAAGCCTCTATAATGAATGTAATAAAGATTGAACTAATGAGATTCTATGGCATTTAAACAATAATCAGTAGAAGCGGATGAGAAATGCTACGCTTTGTGTAATTATCACAACTGCCCTACAGAGGCCTCACACACCAACCATTCTTTATAGCACAGTTCCAGCAGGGGAGATCCATTTTTGCTAATTCCAAGATTTGTAAGAACCTAATTTATGCTGTTTATTTTTCTTTGAGCTCATATATTTTGTCTCTCCATAACACCATGGCTGAGGCAGGAAAATCTTAAAAATAAAAAATAATAATAAAAAAAGTGAACTGTCCTCCCTGTTTTTCAGAAATCTGGAATTTCAGTCCCTTTGAACAAGTTCTGCCTGACACTACGGTCCTTCCTGCTTCATTCATTAAAAATAGCAATGCAGCAGCATGAATATATCCTTTGGGATTCTACATTAAATGCAAACTCCTGCATCCTGGACTGGCTTACATCTGTGTAGCCCTTTTGATGTCTCTTGGCACACCACTGCAGCTGTCCCTTGTAGTAGGCATTTGAATTGATTAACATACTTGCTCCTTTTTTATTTCCCTCTTGCTCTCAGGGTTGCACCTTGAAAGATTTACTGTACTCCAGAGGGTGAGGCACTCTGTGGATGCCCTGAGGACAACATAATTGCTGAATCAAAATCTCCCATGAGGATGTGAGCTTTGAACTTTGTTTTCAAGATTTAATTTCTCTGACTATTTCTCAGCATATGTGTAACAGATTGTCAGAGAATAATCTCCTAATAAGATGCATGTAGATAACCAGAGGAAGAGAGAGGAGCAGTACCTTTAAAATATTGTCTGCTGAAAATCAGACGGTAAATCTTCAGTCCAGCAAGTAATTAAACACATAAATAGTCACGCCAAGTTAACTGGGACTGCTCGTGTATACAGTTATGTGTATAAGCATTTGTGCTGCTGGGATTTGATAATGAGAATCTAATTAAACAAAACAAAAATGGTTAGCAACCCAAACCACATTGAGTCACCATCTGAACTGTGCTACAGTTGCAGACTGTATGCAGTGGCATTGTTATTCTGGACTGAAGGTATAAATCAAAATTCCTTATATCATTAGGTGTGGGTCCCAGTGTTTTATTTTGCAATATCTAGTGGCATTAACATATTTTAGGGACTATCAAAGAGAAGATTCTTAGAGGATCTGTGGTTGCTAGGAGACTGGTACTTCAGTCCTGCAAATCTTCCATACTGCAAAAAGCAAACTGGTAATAATCAGGTTTTCCTGCTGTAAAGCACTCAAACAACTGAAGTTTATGGCTTATTGTTTAAAAATTTTGGTTTAACCTTAAATTTGTAGAACAGGAAAATTTAAGTGTTGTTGGAATTCTGGAAGTAGGTATTTTATCTTGTATATGTAATATGCCACCTTTACATCCTCTTTTAATCAGTACATTGGGTCTCCAATATCTAGAAACTTAGTTTCATTGTGCTGGCAGGTTTCAGCCAGCATGACAAGTGCTGAGTTCATTTCTGACAGTTCAGAGCAAGAGTTTTGCCATCCCCAGGCCTGCTGTCTCTGTTCACACATGCACAGGCTGTGACCTGAGAAGCCTCAAACCAGAATCTTCAGTCCCTGCAGCTCCCTGTGCCTTTGGGGCCTCCTAGTTACAGCTACAGCAAGAGCAAGTGCATTTGTCTCCTGGTCATCTAAACATCTCAGGATACATGCACCCAGTGACAGGGGAGCCATCACAGTGTTTGTGCATTTGACAGCACTTCCTAATTTTAATTTCATTAAACGAAATATCCTATGTCTTCTAAATCAAAGTTACAGTGTTTGAGAGGGCACAGTAAGATTCTCAGAAATCATTGAAGGCTGTAATTTGTCAGTCTTAAACCTCTATTTTCTTTATGACCCAGGAACTGTGCTAAGCACAAGAGCACCCATTTTCAGTGAAATAGCACTTGTATTTCACTGTGTACTGCATAGAGATTGTGTGCTTTGCTGGTTGTGTACCTTTAGCACTGTGTAAATAGGTATACATTACAAAGGTACTCATCTATTAAGAATTACATCTGCTTTCTCACTCATAGCTTTTCAGTTGCTCAGTGTAAAGTCACTATTAAATCCCAATCTGTACCCCACTGGAATCAGCCTTTTTCATGGATTTTGATTCTGATTCTGTTTAACTGGAGAAGTCCTCATTTCTTATCATTCACTGGGGTAGGATAATGTTCTCATATGATCCTTTGCTGTCCTTATCTGACTCCACAACCACCAACTTCTTTTCTCCTTCATGTGACAGTAAAGGTATATGAAAGACAGTGCCCATGGAGAGATAAGGGGAATGGGAGAGGGAAAAAGGGCAAAATAGCAGCTGAAATCAAAGCCAAGTTGGGGGGGAGGGGGGGAGGGGGGAGGAACCAGACATTTGTTTCAGGAAAGCTACAAATTCTCCCCAAAATCTTCTAATAACCTTCTACTTATTCTGCAATGATTCAGACCTGGTTTGTAAGCACTTGATAATTTCAGTTTAAAACCTGACAGTTCCATGCAATTATATATCTTGATTGTGGTATTTGTCCCCTGCTGTGGTACACTTGTATAGTAGTAACAACGAACATGGCTGAATCATTGACAAATTCAACCTTAGCTATCTTCTCTTGCTTGCCTTGACAACAAGTCTATTGAATTCCAACAGGATGAAAATCTAAAAATAGCACTGCATGAAGAAAGACTGCAAGCAAAGCCACTAGATAATGCAGGCTCAATGCTCTTGTGAAATGTGACACGTGCAAAAGCCAGATGTAATTTTAACAATACAGCTTCCTTTTTGACAAAGGAATCTCCAGAGTCTGATTTAATGTCTCCACAGTAAAGCCTAACAATTCCACATTTTGTGTAGGAGTAAGAACAGACTTCTTTAAACTTGCAGAAAAGAACCCCTGAGAAGAATGTTAATGCAGAATGCAAGAATATAAAGAGAAAAGACCTCCTATGACCCTACAGCAATTAAGACACCTTCCAAGTCCAGCATAGAAATAACTTTATGCTTAAAATTATCACAATAACACAACTGGAATCAGCAGTGCTGATACAGACCAGTAACACTGTGGCTTTGCAGAAACCAAAACCACTGCAGCTTAGGAAATATTTTGCCTTATTTACTACACAATATTTAAGTAAGAGTCTGGCTAAATCTTATGGAGGATTGCAGAGAGGAGCAGACAAAAGGAGATTTTCTCACCTTCACACCTTGACTAAAAAAAAAAAAAAAAAAAAAAAAAAAGATTTAAGAAATTGGTTGATTAAATAGTTAGCAAATTAGCTGAAGACTTGGGAGAGTAAAGGTTCAAGTCTCCTCTACCTTACAACATCAACATGTGACCTTGGGACTCCCTTAAAAAACTCAAGCTCTGTAAAATAGGTACCTCTCTAAGCCCTGTTGTACCTTGGAGATATTTTAATGGCAATTAATATTCAGCATCTTAAGGCTCTCAGTAAATATACCTTTTTTATCTAAATGTCTATTATAAACATATAGCAGCCTTCCATCATCTTTTGACCTCCAGATAAATAGCAGAAGACGCTTATATCTTTAATAGCAAATGACTGAGGCATGCAACTTTTTAAGCCTGTATTACAGATCCATATTTGCATTGACCCTAACACCACTGAGAATTCAAATGCACAGAGTAGATTTTGCACATTTGTTTTGTGGTAAAAAAGTAATCCACTCTCAACCAACAGCACTTCAAGGAATATGATCTACTCTGTTCTTACCCATACTTATAATCCCCTGGCATAAAAACTGAAGTGGTGACTAGAACCAGTTACTTTCATTCCAGTAACATACTAATTCTTTCATACTTTGCTGTGGATTTGGAGAGGTGTTTTGTTTGTTTGTTTGTTTGTTTGTTTGTTTTGTTTTGTTTTTTTTTTATCTCATCCATAATATTGTTAGGAGGATCCTATTCCTTTGGTGAAGAGAGAGACTGGTTTGAACAAAGAACATCAAAGATCCCTTAATATTATTCTCTGACCTCATTCTTATATTGCTTAAGTAAAGTTCTCTTCTTAAACAATTACAGGCATAAATCCAAAAATCTATCATAGGCCATGGCATTTTATTCACTGGAATACCCATTGTTCCAGAAATAGATACAGTCCCACTGATATGACTTTGAAGCACCACACGCATTGGTTGGAAATGGGATAAAAAAGGTGAATCAATAAATAGATATTGTTTTCCACCAGTGCTGTGTGACAGAACGAGTGAAAGCTTTGAAGTTTGTCTTTCTTTTCAAGGAAATATCTTGTATTGTCTGCGTATATCACTGCATCTAGTTTATTTTACTCTTCCCTGTCCACAGATAAGTTCATAAGTGACAAAAGGCATGAACATAAAAGCTTTATTTTTAGGAGACTCACTTGATTCCCCAGTGCCTGGATTCCAGGGAAGCAACGATGCCTTAGGAACTGCCTCATCTGAAGGCAGTAAAACAGGCATTCCCCATTTCCTGAAAGAAATGCTTGTGCTGATCTATGCTGTCCTTTCTTAGTGGCAGAGCAGTCACAGATAAGTCCTGCCCTGTAATAGGAAAGTTGTACCTAAACACTTTCAAACTTAATGAGACATCCCGCAGCTTAACCCATTTCTGTCTTGGTTTTGCTAGTAGAGTTTTCCAGCTCTTAGCATTCTTTTTGCCTTCCTCTGAACCCTTCCTTTAAGGATAGTGCTGAAAACAAGGCACAAAGCTAGTGACTGTGGTAAGAAATAAATGGTTAAAAGCTTGTATAACAGGGACATGGGTGATTGCTTCCATCACCTAGACAGAAGTAGATGTAGTTAGAGCAGAAAATACATGTTTTGTAACAAACAGAACTCTATGAGTGTAGGACGTAGGAATTTTGCAGTTCTGCTCCCCCTCTCATTTCTCTCTCCCACTTCCTGTCGCCAGCATTCACAAAGAAAACATCTCCAGTATGCAGAGACATATGTAGAGATATAAAGATGCAAACATAGAAATGTACAGGACTTATGTCAGCTGTGTTGGAATTCACAAGCCATCCTGGCTCACAATGACCCAAGCTTTGGTCCCACTCATTACCACATCACCCTTAACAAGTCAGGAGTCAGTGTACCAGTTACTCCTGACTGCCTCAGACACAACTTTATTTTATGTATTGACAAACAGGAGCTTTTTAAATGGCAGCTGTTGTGGTTAAATACTTTAATGTAATGTCTATAATTACAGTTAACATTGTCTGTAATATAGACACCCACGTAAGTATATTGGCAATGTGCAGTAAGTAGTGCCATGTATTGGTTTAAGACACACAGACTCCAGTTAGTCAGTTAGATTACATTTTCTTCTGGCTCCTCAGCCTCCACTCACTTACAATATTTACTGATGAACTATACCTGGTGGGGTCACTCTGGAGTCAAGCTAGCTGGAAGTGAAGTGTACAGAGGGTCAGCTGGACAGGCAGCTTGGTTTCACCTCTCTGTTTTAACCTTCTGAAATTCTATGGCATCATATGATGCTGAAGAAAACAGTTTGATCCAGTCTCACTAAACACAAGTGCTACTGTGTCTTGGCATCTCACAGATGAAGAAAACACTGAATGTATCTCTGTCTATTTTAGCCAGTCAGACTGTCAGGGAAAAGCTTTCCTTTTCACATGACTAGTTTGTACAGCTCCTAGCACCATAGAGCCTCATCTCTGCTGATGGCTACAAGGACTAATTTAATACAAATAGCCAATTTAATCACATTAAGTAAGTGTACAGGTTCAAATCATCTGACTGAGAAAAAGCATACTGAGCAACTGGGAGTCTTAACCATTGTTAGGCTGCCTAATTTTGGTAGTCTTTGTTCAGGTTTTACTGGATGGTTTGCCAAGCGATATAGAGAGCAAGTGCAAGTTCATTGGGATTGTTTTTTGTTGTTTGTTTGTTTTTGGTTTTGTTTGTTTTGTTTTGGGTGGGGGGTGGTCTTTTTTTTTTTTTTTTTTTTTGAGATAGGGAGACAGAGAAACTGTAGCATCTCATGCCAGCTGAGAATACTGGGTATCACAGAAATCAGCTTGACTCACGAAAACCGGCATTTAAGAGCAGAGCCTCTAGTGGTATCAATCAGCAAGGCTTGACTTCACCAGAGCTCTACTAATTTACCCCTGTTGGGGAGCTGGCTCTGAGACTTTACAGAGTGAAAATGAAACTAAGGAAGCAAAACAAAGATCCTAAAATATTAGGGAATAAAACAGCTTGAGAATGTTATGTTTTCCCAAGCATGTCAAAGAGAAGCCTGTAGGTTATATTTTCATTTTAATTTGTGGTTATTTGATAGATGCTCACACATGCATTATACACTGTGGAGGACTTAAAGGCCTACAGTGAGAAAAATGCCCAAGATTTCTATCTAATTTTTGTTGTGGTTATTCCCCACTCTGTCAGCAAGAATTCATTAAAGATAGACCTGGCTAAGGATTTTTCAAAGACTAGCTCTAAAGAGTCAACCATTTAAACAGAAAGAGAAGATAATTAAAAAAAAAAAAAAAAAAAAAAAAAAAGACCTAGTGTATGCTGAAGGTCAGAGAGAAGTTCAGGATAATTTAGATGTGGTCCAATTATTAAAGTGATAATATATCTCACCTTTAAATAGGAATGATAGTGAATGTGGGGGTAATTTCACGATATGTGATTAAAGAAGAAGACACAACAATAACTACCATAGGTAAGGAGAACAAGTTGGGCTCATTCACCCTGCTGATATCAGGAATCCTATGGTAATCCTCAGCCCAAGATCCTGATAGATTGGCACATGAAGCAGCAAGCCCAGAAGAAAAAGCTTTTCACTGAGTACCTTGGTTCAAATGTTGTATTCTAACTGGTAAAGAGAAAATGTAACACAAAGGAGGATGAAGGCTTACACAGTCAAGTAAGCTGAGCAGTCATGGATGCAAAGAAATAGCATAAAACACAAAAAGATACTTTTTTTAAAACTGCTAAAGGAACTGATTTCATATGCAAGGAATGTATCTTGATCTATCTAGATTTGCACAAAGCAGTACATAAAATGCTCATCTGAGAATTACTGTTTAAAACTGATAAGAGAGTAAATGAAGATTATTAATCTGAATTAAAATTGTATTTAAAAAAATAAAAAATAAATACCACGTTTAAAAGGAAGTCTGTTGGCTAATGGAACTTTACAATAACTTTCTGGATGCATCCTATTGCAAATGCTTATTAGGAACCGTGAGTTCATAATCAGGTTTGCATACATGATAAACAGAATAATGGAAATAGGATGTAATTTAACACAAATCCATCCACGTAAAGACTTCATGTAGTGGGGCTCATTTGGAAATAGCAGAGAAACTGAGATCTAGGCATATTGTTAGACTGTAAAATATCTATGAGCCTCCAATACAGCTGAACTATGGGAAACCTGAGACAAGCCTAAGATATACTGCAGATATATTGCCTTTAGAGATGCTCAAGTATTCATATTACTATACAAGGTACTGGCAAGGTGTTTTGTACATGATATACAGCCCTAATCACCCATTTGCAAATCAGATTACGTTAATTTGGAATAGATCCAGAGAAGGGACACTGAAATGACAGAAGGAATGAGTATAATCTTCTGAGAACCGTCAACGAATCATGTCTAATCATGTCTTGTTTTCCCTCTCAAATAAGACATATCTTCATAAATGCAAGTTGGAATAACAAAATAAAAAATAATAATAATAATAACAATAAAAAAAAAAAAGAAAGAAAAAACAACTAGGAGTAACATGCTTTAAATTTAAACAAACCTGTTTCAAGATTAAACAGAGATAAACTGGTCATAAAAATTTAGCATGGTTGGAATGACCCTCTGATTTCCATCAGTTTAACAGCATTCAGGAACACACAGGGAAAAAAAATAACTTTTTCAAGATGGAGCTTAACAGGCTTATGGACTTTTCATGACAGAGTAGTGGTGATCTGGACATACGCAGGTATGGTGTGAACATTTTGGGTGTTTAACTTAGTTGTTTTCTCTAAGAATTAAAAAGACAATTTATATGTTTCTTTACTGAGGTGGGCCTGTTTACAGCGTATCTTTGTCATATGCTATTAGTTTCAAAGGTCTGAGCTTCTATTTGTTTTTTTCTTCTATTTATCTCTCCTACTTGGCTATGGAGAGCTTCTTCCTCCACTTTAGAAAGCATCAGAAGCTAGTCCCAGAGAGGGAGGGCATGCTGAGATAATACAACGCTGCTCTTGGTGGTACAGTGAGAATTCGTATGTCTTACTCTTGTTTACTCATGTCTAAATTGATTGTCAGATAATTTTCCTCAGGTCAGCCATGCAAAAACCCTACAGTTTAATGAAATCCTCTCATCCTTTGTAATAAATATAATGTTCCTTTTTACAAGGGAAGATGTCCAATGATCCTAACATGTTCCTTACTGCAGGGACATAGGATGTTAGAGATGCTCTTGACCTCTTCTGCCTTCTTCCTGAAGTGAATCACTATACCTCTTCACCTTTTGTATACTAAGTGTCTTTGGATGGTCTGAGAGCAGTGGAGGTGTTTTATGGCCTGTGGTTTGGAGGTATGCATGGAGGTAGTGTTTTCTGAACAAAATATCTATTACAGTGTCAACCATGGAAAACTGATTTTAATGTTCTTCGTATCTTCATGACAATTTCAGTCAAGAGTTTTACAGAAAGATTATTCTTCTTTGATAAAAATCCATTAGATACAGTCAACATGTAAAGCCAAATCAAATGCAGCCAGATGTTTCCTCCTGTTCTATGAAAGTTCCTATATAGTAAATTTTAGCCTTTTCTCGTCACATGAGTAGTTCTTTGAAGCCTCTACTTTATCTCTAAAAATGGATCAAGTCTAATTAAAAATTTATCCAATCAAATTATGTAGTCTATAAATTTTATTAAATTAAATCTTTTACTCTTGTACCCTGTAGAAAAGAAAAGGAATATGGCCAAACTAATTCATGTCAATCAGTCTTTAGTACAACTGTGAGCAGAAAAGGAATGTTGAAGTGAAACAGTTGTGACTCAAAACGTGGCAGTTTACAAATGCACTGGGAATCCCATAAGACTTCAGCAGTAACTGAACTCTCATTTACAGTTCTCCTCACCACAGAAGTGAAAGTAACTTCCATAATACTGACCAACTTAAAGTAATACCTCAGACTAAATGAGCAGAAGTAATTTCTTGCTGCCCTTTCTTGTCTTGTATGTTTGGTAGCCAACATGTCAACCTAAAGTCCACTGAACTAAAAGGGAAGACTGGTGAGTATTGAGCTGGGCTCAGGGTCCTGTCTCTCCTTATAAAATGAAACATACATTTCCAAGAAAACAAAATAAACTAAAAACAAACAGACAATTTTAAAGAGAGAGAGAGAGAGAGAGAGAGAGAGAGAGAGAGAGAGAGAAAGAGCTGTCACCTTCTGGGAAGACCTTCTCTTTCAGACATTATCTGGGAAGATACAGAGGGATGAAAATTGACCGTAAGATTAGGGAAAGGAAATTTTATTAGATAGCTGAGAGATCTGTCAGCCTGATTTTCTACCTTATTAAAAATGTTTTGGTTCAACAATCAACATTGCAAACACTAATCATATAAGAATAAACAATCAAAGAATTTGATCACTATATTAAGTTTTATGTACAAAAATGACTAAGAATGTTCTGCCATTGTCTTGTGGTTGTTTGACTCATTAATTAAATATGGGGAGATAAAAAAATAGGAGACCACAGTGTTTTTCATTTGCTCTACTGACTTGAAAACAATTGAGAGGTTGTCCTGCTGACTGAAAAGCAGTAACCACATTCTAAATGGAAAAAAAGCCACAGTAAAATTCCTGGGGTTTCCATTAACAACATCCCCGCTTTCAGTCAAGCAAGTGAATGACTCTGTTCTCAAAAAAAAAAAAAATAGCAAAGAATATCAAATAGCCATTTAAAAAAAGCACAGAAAAAGAAGAAGAGGAAGAAGAGGAAAAAGAGGAAGTAGAGGAAGACAATGACTTTAGAATACCTGTTCCAAAATGGACTTGCTTGCCACTTCCAGAAAAGAATCTTGTCAAGTGTTCTATGTTTCACACTTTCTTTAAATACTTGAAAACCAGACAAACATCTACCAACGCTTTTAGACACTGCTTTAAAGTGCTCCGAGGCAAAGTTAGCACACCAAGAACTTCCATGGAAAGGAAAATTTTCAATCCAATCTCCATATTTTACATTGGAGACTGTATACAGAAATGGAGGGCATTGAATTACAAAGGCCAATCTATTTGTTAATGGCAAAAATTGATATTTTTAGGATGATTAAAAATTCTTTAGTCACACTGTCTTGATATTGTTTTGCTTTAAAAAAAAAAGTATTTAAATTACATCTGATACTTCTGTAATTAAAGGTAATTACTGATCTTAATTAAAAATGTTATTAAAAAACTCACACAGCTCTAATCACACTGCTCAGTTCAAACATCAAGAAGCACTTACAATAAATCAACTCACTAGCAAGCAGCAACTCATAAATGACATATCATAAAGGATACCCTCATACCAACCTTTACTTCTGTCTTTCTGCTTGAAATAGGTCCCACAAGACACCCTAAAATTGTCCAATTCAGAGCCATTTAGAATATATTTTAAAATCAATTCAGTAGGACATTTCAGCTGGGAGCCTTCATAGAGAGCCATCTAAGGATGATGTAGCCTCTAAGCTTCCACAGGCTGTAGCAGTGGCAGGGAATTGGCTAGGAAACAGCAATTTTGCCTCAGTAAAAATGTCATCTTGTGAAAACAGAGCTGTTTCAGAAAAACAGACTTTTAAAATAATTTTGAATTTCTAAGGGAGGGAATATAAGAATTTTAAAAGAGAGGAGAGGAGATGGGAGCTGGGAAAGAGAGAAGGAAAAAATAAAGGAAGGAAAAAAAGAGAAGGAAAGGGAAGAGAAGAAGTCAAAAAAAAAAAAAAAAAAAAAAAAGTCTCCCAAAGGAAAATAATTATCTGAGAAAGTAAACTGCTTGGTATGAAAGTTGTATTTCTATGGATGCTCTTATTTTCACCATTGTAGGTTCCTGTATGCACATTTCACTCTCTAACATGCAGGCTAGGACATTCACCTGAAACATACTTGGGATCTAGTCCTTTCATCTGCTTTTATTTATTTACTGGAAGTAGATCCCCATCAAAAAACAGAACATTGCAGTGCCACAGCCCAGAAAGGTTTTGACCCAGGTCAGAGCATCCTCCTTGAGGAGGGCTGATCTGAAGCCATTGCTCCCATCATCAGACCAGGAGACAAGACTCTCTTCACTGACCAGGGTGTCAGAGAAAGGTAGAAGAAAATATACCCCATGGTCCAAAAGAAAATTGGCCCTGTTACACACACACACACACACAGTAACTTTTCTGCACGGAAGGAAAAAAGAGACTTCTTGTTAATAAATAGATAAATAAATAGAATCATATAAAAAAAAAAAAAAAAAAGAGAGAATAAATCTGACAGAAGTAATTGCAGCTGGATTTAGTTTTCTGTTTTGTTTGTGTCAGGCTTTTCCTGTGCTTTTCTTTCCCACTGATTTCCAGTTGGGATTGGCAGCTAATGACTCACCTACTTCACAGATGAGGTCAATAGTATATATCCAAAAAACAACCTACAGCTCCTCTTCTCCATCCTATGCTTTAATCACATGTAACAACCCTCACTCTTGCACTAGGCAAAAGCAAAGCTCAGGCAACTTCCCCTTCTATCTGTAGAAACTGCCAAAGTAGAAGCACAGAAATCAGATATTTAAGTATTCTGTCTTCACGGGTGACTCCTGCAGTTCAAGGTGAAGCCATAATGTGTAGCTCCAGCAAAAATGAATTCTCCCCAGAATGACAGAAACATGATGATTAGGGCAGGTTTTTTTGAGAATACATCTCAGGAAAACCAAAGTAGCAAGCCCATGGGGCTGCCAGCAACAAAGAGCTGTTGTGGTTTAACCCGGCTGGCAGCTAAACACCACACAGCCGTTCGCTCACCCTCCCCCCTCCCTCTCTGGGATGGGGGAGAGAAACGGGAAAGTGAAGCCTGTGGGTTGAGATAAAGGCAGTTTATTAAGATAGAAAATAATAATGATAATAATAATAATATGTACAAACAAGTGATGCACAATGCAATTGCTCACCACCCGCTGACCGATGCCCAGCCCAACCCCGAGCAGCCGGCCCCCCCACCCCGGCTAGCCACCCCTATATATTGTTTAGCATGACGTCAGATGGTATGGAATACCCCTTTGGCCAGTTTGGGTCAGCTGTTCTGGGTTTGTCCCCTCCCAGCTTTTGCTGCACCCCCAGCCTGCCCGCTGGCAGGACAGAGCGAGGAGCTGAAAAGTCCTTGGCATAGTGTAAGCATTGCTCTCCAGCAATTAAAACATCAGCATGTTATCAGCACTCTTCTCATCCTAATCCAAAGCATAGCACCCTACCAGCTACTAGGAGGAAAAAATAACTGTCCTAACTGAAACCAGGACATACGCACAGGGAAAAGCCCCCCTGGTTTGTTTTCCAATCAGTAATGTTTAAACTACTTCCTGCACACTACAGAATAAGCATGGGTTCAATGGATAGATATAAATTAGAGAAAGCAATTACGGGTCCCTGAGTTAGACATTAATATCAAAATCTGGGATTTACCATGGGCAACCCTGTGCTTCCAACGGACATGCAGGGAGCACGCAATGTGCATCACATCCACTTCTGGGAAGCTGAGGAGGGATTTTCCTGCAGCTGGCTTCTTGCGTACCAAGTTCTGGTGAACGCCTAATGTCTGTCAGCAGAAATTATCACACAAACACTGGCCTGACTTATCTAATGGACAAATCAAGAATAAATAAGGAGAAAAATGAGTGACACAATGAGGAACCCACAATTTGTTATTTGGGATCTTTTGTTAGACAGTTTGACAAATTTCCTGCTTGTTAACTGATTAATATTTCCCTATTTTTAATCTTTAATTTATTTCATACTCAGATATGATTGTTAGTCATTAATCAATAAGGTTTAAAATGTCTATGATTAATGGGCAATGCCTTCAGTACAAATAAGAGATTCTGAGATGCTGGGATTTATCTGGCTGTAGAGATCACAGGATTGCTCTGAATGTTCATTCCCTAGTTACAGTAAAGTGGGGCCAGGAGGACTGCTGAGATCTTGTGCCAGTGGTGTGATAAGATTAAATGGAAGCAGCTATAAAGTATCTGCACTAGATAATGATGAAAAAGAAACCAAGGGGTTAACCAAGGGGTCTGCTTTTCATATACATACTGACTGATTAATGCTCCATGCTATAGGTAAGTAGGAATTTACAGCATCTATACGGTAAAAAGAAACAAGGCAGGTTAATAAAATTACCACCTTCTGCTCCACTGGGATGTAAAGTCTTCAGGCTGCAGAATTGACAGGCAACTGCCAAAGGGTTAATGGAAATCCAGCTGCCTGGCAGACAGAAAGAACTGGGGAGTTACTGGAGTTGTAGGTGAGTAGCAATGAAGGGGTTAATGAAAAGCCTACACATACTGAGATGCTAATTGTCCAGATAGCGTATTACTTGAGGAAAGTAATTTGATTATTTGAAACTCCCACGAAGGATGCAAGCCTGTGTCCACTCCATCTGTCAGGCTCCGTGAAACACGATGAATTGAGCTCAAAATTCATGTGTGATGAAGTCACTTTAATTTCCCTGCCAGCTGAGCACTGCTGCCATGCCCACCACACAGAGGGTAGCACAGCATTTCAACTTTTCCTGTGAAATCCAGGAGGCACAGTAACCTGTTACTTGCTGCTGCTTTCTTTTTCTTTTTTTTTTTTTTTCCCTTTCTCTCCCCATTTTCTGCCTCAGCGCTACAACTGAGTCATTCTGTTGCCCATGGCTCGTGGGTATACAGTGCTCCTGCAGCGTGCTGCATTATTCCTGAGTTAATCTCTCAATGTTATTTTCAGCTAATGCAGATGTGGGGTTTGCTTACCGTCGCTTTGTAGACACTTGTCGAAAACCATTTGGAAACCTTAACTATGCATAAATCTGCAGAGTGAATGTTTTCTTTCATTCACTTGCTCCTATTATTTGATTTCTTGTAGGCCTCTGCGGCAGAGATGGAGAAAATAAGGTAAGTGAGACAGTTTATTTACATCTCATTATAGACAAGAAATGTTCTACTGCACAATGGGCAATACAGGCTCTTTGAAAATATTTTGCTTAATATGATCAGCGTAAAATATGGGATTGCATGACGATGTAAGGGAAGCTGTGTTTTAGAGACAAAAGAAAAGGAATGTGGTTATATTAGTAAATCTGTTTTTCAGACATGTCAATTCAGGAGGGCTGTTTTATACACAAGCATGTTTTATTGCCAGATACAGAGGATATTTGATTATATAAATGTTGTAGTCACTTGTCCATTTACTGCAAGAGCCTGCCATTCCATTTAATGAGGAAAGTGGATCAATAATTCATGAAAAAATAAAAGCTGAAGAAAATATAGGCTTGACTTCAAAGCATCTAATTACTGTGGTTTGTTTTAGTATAATGCTGTAACATTGGTGTTCGATTTTTGTTTTATATTGTATACCGGCCAGATAAATCTTGTCTCCTCTGTGTTTAAAATGTTGTCATAATGTACCAATTTCTTAGCACATCTCACTGCTTTAAGCAAAAGGAGATGGCTTTTATAAATACAAGTTTTCCATCTCATGTCCGAGTGCAAGTCTGCTTTGGGGGATATTGCTTTTGTGTATGTTGTTAAGAAAGAAAAAAGAGAAAACAAAAAAAAAAAAATCATTCTAGCCCTTTAAAAATATTTTAAAAGATAAAATCATGTTTATTAATTAAATCCTCAGGTATTATCAAAGTGATAAGTAAAAGCTGAACTTTTAATTACCCTTTAAATATTTTATGGAGCTTTATTTGATAACCAAAACACTAGCCCTGCGCTTACTTGGTTTTATTGGACAAGTCCAAATTCCTTCCCTGAGCCTGGTGACAGGCTCAGTTTGCTTAGTGACAACTATTGTCCAAGCACAACTTTTTAGATTCCTTGAGTTTGGAATGGCTATCCTGAGTTTTCAGAAATGCATAAAAGTTCTAGAATTCTGGAAATAACAGGGGGAAAAGTGGCAATTATGAAAGAGCAGAGATGCTTAATGAATTCTGGGCTGGAAACAAAATCCCATTTTTCTTTTGAGAACAAGGATGTTAAGTCTCTTACAGCTGACTTGAAGATGCACATCAGAAAGTTTCTAATGTCATTTATTTATAAAGTGCTTCAGTTGTACATCTTTTGTACTCTCGTATGTGACTGAAAGAGTAAATAACTTATGAGCTGAAAGAAAAACCCTGTGAAATGTATTGTTGTTTTGCATGTAAGTGCTATAACATTACAGCTGTGAGTTTTTCCTGAGTAAGGACTGAAAAAGCACCTCAGTATGTGGTCCTGTGTTTACTAAAAATTCTAAGCAAGATCTCCTATGGTGTATGCATACTCATGCCATGAATTATTCTGTTCGTAGATGCAAGCAAATACATATTTACATGTTCACTTGATAAGCATGTGTGCACAAACACGATACAATACCTCTTATACTTTCCTGAGCATTCTTTGGCCTCTGCTTTTAATAGTCAGGCTCTTGCCACATTGGCAATAACATGCTGCGGAACCCAGGAGAATAAATCAGGAACAAACAGAAAAAGAGAGAGAGAGTTTTCTACGGCAAGAGTAAATAACCATAAAGCTGCATCTTCCTAGCACCCTAGTTTTGCAGATGTCAGACATGCAGCAGAACCTCAGTACTTCCCGGGCACCTGTAAAGATGGAAATCTCATATTGCCCCACTGGAGGAGCTGGGAGTTTAGCTATTAACTCTGACAAGAGAAGGGTCAGTCTGTGTCAGCAGCTTGTTAATGAAGTTTTCTGCTTACACTTCTTGTGTGTAAAAATTGCTTCTGACGGAGGCTGGTCCCCGTCACCTGAGCTGGTGCCTGAGCGGAGCAGTGAGCTGGGCCGGGGAAGCTCCAGCAGGGCTCAGCACAGAAGTTGTGCTGCTCCATCCCGAGCTTTGCCAGGCTCCTGTCATTGTTTTGCATGCAAATTGAAACAAACTGAAATAAAACCTGGAGCTGTTATTTTAAATACCTGTTGAATTTACAGACCTGAGAGATTAGATCTTTTCTAAACCTATCCAAGTCTGACACCTGGGTTAAGACAGACTGCCTCATTTCTTAAGCACAGTGGCTTCAGAGAGGCTATAAGGAGAGAGAACCTGAAGTCAGGGAATAAATAAATAAATAAATAAAGGAAGAGGACAGCACAGGAGGAAAGAGGTTTTGTTTGTTTGTTTTGTATAGATAGATAGATAGATAGATAGATAGATAGATAGATAGATAGATATAAGAGGTAGGATGAAGAAACCAGTGTAACACACAGGAAAGCCACTAGCACATAGTACTTGAAGGTGTTCTGCTAGGCCCAGCTTCTTCCTCATTCTTCATGCAGCCGTCTAAGGATGCATTACCCTGCAGCAGCTGGGCACAAGCTAGGGTGTACAGAGGGTACACATGGCTCCTGCAAAGGAGGGAGGAGGAAGGGGTCTGGAATCATCAAAAAGAAAAAAGAAAAATAATAATAATAAAAATCAAAGGCTTGTTGGACAAATAGGAGAAGCAAGGTGAATACCCACAGGACCACCTACTCATCCAGCGTGAAAACTCCCTGGGTTAGAGAAATTCAGGTTTGTATTCCACAGTGCACTTCAAGATAAGGAAGCCTTTTACATGTGCAGAATAGGTGCAGAGAATCACACTTCTCAGAGGAGCTGCTACACGGTGGCAGCCCTTGGGAGCCCACAGGCCCAGACATGTTACAAGGCAGTTCTAAGAGACCTCAGGGGAACAAGCACCTTCTCCAGTGCATCTGGTACACCCCCAAGGACTGGGGTGGCCAGACCAATAAGAGACAGAGAAGCTGACACAGGAGCCCGCAAAACTGATCCACCGATCACCCGAACTTTAATCAACAGTGAACTCACTGAGCCAGGGCATCACAACAATGCAGTGAACAAACACACCTCTCACCATTATGTTTCTTCACTCAGAATCTGGTTGGAAAGATTAAATTCATCTCATATAATGCAGCAAAAATTCCCCTTGCAGATCAGCGGCCTGCTGTGACCTCTGATGTCTCATCCTGTCCTTTTCAGCAGAGGCTTTCTGTGACAGCAGTACAGGTGGAAGGAAAAGTAGGAAGCAGACGTGGGAGGTTATCAGTGTTTAGCCTGATATGGGGATGACTTCCTCTAGAAGTGGAAACATGCTATTTTGTGCTGAAACCTCGACTAGAAGGATATGTCGCTGCAATGAAGTCTTCACACTGAACAATTCTTAACACTACATAGTGTTTATAACATCTCAAGGTACCAATATATTAGGCAGGAAGTAAGACTAACTACTAATCACAAACCCCTTGGAGATCTGCACTTATGTAGGTTGGCTGTGTATAGTTATACAGTCACTTTAAACATTAATTACTTCTGACTGCAACCTTTTAAATACAGTTTCGTGTATTTGGTTCTTTATCATGTCTGTAAACAAGGACCAAAAACTTTTAGTTCAAACACATTTCAAATGTACCTATACTATATTATTTTGACTCTTAGCCCTGTACTATCTTTGGTGTGTATCTCCAAGAGGAGCACATGCCTTCCAAGTCTTGGGCCTTGCAGATCTGTTGTGGCTGGCACACCAAATTGAAAATCCTCAGGAAACTGCTCCTTCAAGTCTGATTTAATCCACAGCACGACCAGACATGCAAAAGGAAGACACCTGCCAGCTCCACCACAACTTCAGCACAAACTCACACAGTAGCTCTTTCACTGCTTCCATTTAATCCTGCTTGAAATATAAATTATAACATTTAGCATTTCAAGAGAAAGGTTGTGAAGTTTAACATAAGAGACTTCCAGACATTTTTGCACACAAATATCGACCAGATTCACAGTGTTTCTTACACTGAAGAGTATCTCACTCCACAGGAAATGCCAATTAAGGCATTTGATATTGTTCAATAAAAGCTTTTTTTTTTTTTTTTAATATGCTCCTAAAATTTAAGTGACAAATCAGAAGCTCTATAAATCAATATTCTTAAGTCTAAACTTTCAAGACCCACAATATGCTGAACTGTATATCTAAAGGTACATAAAAGAGACACATCATCACCACCATGAACTGACAGACTCACATAATTAGTGCCTGCAAGAAGTCTTCCCTCTTCCTAGATTGCAATGTATCCATGTTATTCCCCATCTAAGGATTACTTTCTCAGTAGTGGCACTTCACTCATCATCTATGGATCTCTGATCAAAGTGATCCAAGCCTCACAAGGGACCTGTGAGGTAACATCTTTAGTTCATTATAACCTTTGTTACAGAGCATATGAGAGTGATTTGTTTTGCACACACAGCTGGTAGTAAATCAGTAGCTCAATCTATGTCTCTCGAATTTTCAAGCTTGGACTTCTCTCAAGTATGTTTAAGTTCATCTGTTGTAAGGAAGGGAAATCACTCTTCAAAGAACATCAAAGGCACGTGCAGCCCTGGGGAAAAGCTTATAAGGTAGTTTAGTGGAAATGTGAATACCTTCCTAAATGTCCACTAGATCACACTGCCTTCGTTGCACTTGGTATAAATATAACCCTCTTCATATGCTAATGAACACAGTGCAATTTCCTGTCATTCCCACCTTTCACTTCTTCTCTCAGCCTGTATCTACTTTAATTTTACCATAGTTATTTGAACACAAAGAGAGGGTTTTTTTCCAGAAACTTACCCAACAATCACCCTTTACTTTATACAAGGTCTTGCCTTTGCATCCACAGCTGATGTGCTGGGAGCCACTGAATGCACACAGGCACAATGCCACAGCACAACAATAAGGCTGTGCAAGAAGTAGCTCCAGCATCTGCTCAGCAGTGTCTGCAAGCTCCAGCTGATACTTAGGCTTGAAACCCCAGCTGAGGACACAGGCAAATAGATGGCACAGGGAAAGCTCAGAAGAAACAGAGCGCAGGGAAATGCTGGCATGAAAGGGCCATGAGTGTGTGGTCATTAGAGGTTATGGTAGAAGAGTCATCTAGCTAGGGTCCATTTTGAAAGAGGAAAAAAAAAAAAAAGATCAAGAGATAAGAGAGATAACTACTTATATCCCGGGTAAAGCTGGTTTCCATTTTTCTCTGCTCTGCAAGATGTTTCCATCTCCCAGACAGTCCCAGCAGCAGTGACAGCCCTGCAGTGCTGTTTACAGCACGTCTGGTTTGTTCACCCTGCCATCCAAGGTGTGACTGCAGCACAGCTAAACGACACATCTCCCTCCCCTAGAGACTACACTGAGCTTTAAGTTTAGTGGTTGACAACCACAGTGGTAGGAGCAATGGACACACAAGAATATATTTATAGCCCCCCAAGGGAACTATACCCTCGGAGCTGGGATCATTTGAGGTGTTGAGCCATGCTGATCCAGCTATGTCAGTAGCTCTGGGAATTCTAATAATGCCATTGGGGGACAGTATGTTTGTGTAACTTATACTGAAGTCCATTCCACTTAATTTCCACTACTGGTATTATCTGTGCTAGTCAGTCAAACCAGTATGACTTCATCTGAGGCAATGGGGTTGCTGTGACATTGTCCTACAGGCCTGTGCCCTAAACCTCTACCTGCTGCTTGGAAAAATGATCTAAAAGGCAGGGATACCTGTGTGTGGAAGGAATCATCTCCAGCCATGTGCTGTATCAAGTGTTGCATTATAATATCTTTTAGCTCTAGGTAAGCACTGAGTTTAGTGAAAGTGTCCAGCAAGCAAGAAACATGACAGGAACAGAGGGCAGAACAGATTCAAGCTGAATGAAACCTGGTATGGCAGTGGAACGTGGCCTGCAGGGACAAGTGGGAGCAGAGCAAACATCTGAAGAGACTGAGGAAGTAGGTAGGAGGAGATGAGCCATGCCATCAAACTGGGAGCTGCAGTGAGTCATGGGGAAGAGGCTGGACCTAGGTGATACCAGGCTTACAAATAATGCTCTGCCTACCCCTTTCTTGCAAGGCAAAGTGCATCACTGAGCAATACTATGAGCTGCTCAGGAGGCCGCGCGGGCCCCCCCCCCCCCCCCCCCCCCCGCGCCTCGTTTTCCACAACATTTGTCAGAAAGAAGCCTATTTCTTTTAGTGTTTGTGATTTTGTGATTAGTTCAAAACTTTGTGACACAGGGATTAGAGCTTCTAGAACAGATTTTTTCAAAGATGTAATTTTTGCATCAAACAGACGTTTACAAAGATGCATCTTTGATCGTCAGGAAAATCAAAGACGGGAAAATTAGGTGTTCTCCACATCGTCTATATTGCTTATAGCAACTAGATTTCAGTTTATGTAAGCACTCTGACCAAAGCTATCAGGGAAGTGTGCTACAAAGTGAGAACAGGGACTTACACAGCTAACGGAGACAACAACTGCAGCAGTAACAAAACAATCTTACAAGCTGAAGAGTATAAAAGCTTCCAAGCTGCAAATCCCAGATGGTTCAAGGGCAGCGTAGTTTGTGAACCACACTTGAGTGTGCTCTGTGGTGAAATCAAGTACAATTTGAATGCTTGCTGCTGCTGCTACAGTGCACAGACCGATGAAAAGAAGGAGATAACCTTTCTGCAACACTTTATTACAGGCTTTTGCAATTGCCAGCTCTGCTGCTGCTGGCATGGCTTAGACAATTTAATTTACCAATCAGTTCTTGATTTACAGACAAGTGTCTTTAAAATGCATTCAAATAAAAACTCTATCACCATATTTAATTCAATGTTCTTTAAAAACCAAAAGCATCTGAAGTATATAAAAATATTCAGCTTTTCATATTTAAAAATAAATAAATAAAATCCAGGGGACTGAATTGTCTTAATGTTTTAGCGATGACCTAGAGTCAGCTTAGCATGAGGTACAATGTGCTTAAACATAGGCCGTAGTCAGTGAGCAATAATCATACTTTTAGGAATTCATGAATAAGTGGGTTATTTAATTTACAGAGCTCCCAAGTAGGGCAGGGGGGATTATAAGTGCCTGTAGGTCCTTGTGAGATTTCTCCTGTGTTTATGACCATCCTACTACTTGTGTGTATTGCACAACTCTTGTTATTCAACTCTTCCAGGAGTTGAACAAGATAATTTTGATTTCATCTACCTTTAAAAGAAAGAGGAGGGATAGAAGGAGGACAGTGCCTTAGAAGAAAAGAAGAGCTTCGAACTTCTTTTCTGAAAGCCACTGAGCTCTGCAGGGAGCCCTTGCTATGCTGACTTGACAACTCCAAAGTGCTGCCCTCTTAGGCAACACCAAGTTTCCTATCTATGTCAGGGCAAGGGGCCTTAATTTTGATGTTTCCATACAAATCAAGTCAAACTGATGAGCTCATTTTATGTTTCTGTTAGCTTTAACTGCCATTTAGACAACAGCATTAGTTTAAGGAGCTGCTCTAATTTTAAGGCCTTCCAAGAGCTATACTGGAATTTCCAGCAATGAATGGCAACTTAATCTTTACACCAGCCATCCCCCAAGATCTCAGTCTTACAATAGGCAATTTGAAAAGATAAGCAATCAGTACTCCCCTTTTCTGTGTGCTTCTCTTTAATAAGTGCTAAATCTTTGTGCTGCCATTTAACTAAGGGATTCCAATTTAACCAAGATACTGCACCAATTAACATGGTTTTCAATGGTCCACCTGTACAGAGTAGTCTACAAATAGAAAGAGAAATTGTCTATATATCTGTATAATTGGTCTTAACTACTGAGAAGTCCTACAGATGTAGGTGCCTGATATGATATTTAAGTAGCACTAAGTGCATGACGAATGACTTTGCACGTACACATATTTTTAACTAAATTTTGCTGGGTCACCTGTCCTTTGAGATATTATTTCCTCTTGGTATGAATCCTATTTCTGTCTTGTAATAAGGAAGCACTATTACCACGGAGTTAATCAGAAACAGTCCAGACTGACTGTACCAAATACATTCCAAGATTTAATACCGATCCATGAGTGTAGAAATATAAGTGTTTTGCAGCCCTGCCCTCTATTCTTAGCAACTCAACAGGAAACTAGTAATGAAATATGTTCATGGACAGAGGCACATTCTTCATGATGGGGAAAGTGCTGTTTTCTGTAGAGAAACACAGATTTTAGACTGCATTCATACAATCTGTAGCACTGGAACAATTATATTTAAATTCAAAATAAATTGTATGCTTAGTTTTGACTTTCAGCTTGTGAATAGCAACAATGTTTTATTTGCATTTTTATTCCAATTGGTGTGAGACCAACAATTAAAGAGTAAATGATCAAGTGAGAGTCAAATACTCTGAAAGCTGAATACTCTGTACAGTAGAAGAGAAAAATCAGAAAATTAGCCCAAAGCAATACAAGTACAGTGGAGAAAACTAGAGCAGCGATGATATGTAAGTAAGCTACCTGGAGAGAAATAACATCTCACTATGGCTCAACACAGGAAAATGTGATCATCCCAAGCAAGTAAATAAATAAATAAATAAAATCAGGTCCTGTTTTATTTCTTCACAATACACAGCCAGTTTGCTGCTTGTCTTAACATCAACTATTTGCTATTAAGCTTTCACTAATGGACAAACCAACAGCAGGAAAGATGTAGCCCTATTAGCAAACGTGCAGTCCTCCACAGTCCCATCTGAAGGAGCTGCCTAAGTCAAGAGTCTTGGCTTTTCCCTCAGTAAATTAATTAGCCCTTTGTATAACTCTGGCTACAGAGCATATGGACAAGAAAGGGACAAAATGAGTCATAGATAGAGGATGGACAGGAGTTTCTTTGGGCAAATTTAGGTGACCAATACTGCTTGGTAACAATGTAATCTCTTCTCCCCCCACCTCCCCCCCACCCTCACCCCCAATTTACAAGAGAAAATCATCGCCTAAAATAGTGAGAAGTTGTTTTTGTTTGTTTTTTGTTTGTTTGTTTTGTTTTTCCTGAGAAATTAAAAGTATAGGAAATTATAGCACTAAGCAGGTATTCTAATAGATGTCACTTTAGGGGAGCAAAGATGTCTTCATAGAATCATAGAATATCCAAGCTGGAAGGGACCCTCAAGGATCATTGAGTACAACTCCTGTGCCCCAAAATCACCACTCAAAATAAATAAATAAATAAATAAATATTAAAAAAAAAAAAAAATCAGATCACGTGTCTGAAAGCAATGTTCAAACACTTCTTGAACTCTGGCTGGCTCGGTGCTGTGGTGACAACTGCCCTAGGGAGCCTGTTCCAGTGCCTGACCACCCTCTCGGTGAAAAATCTTTTCCTAATATGCAGCCTGAAGCCTCATAGCTTGTCTACTGCATATGATGCAAGTAGTTTCAGATAACAGGTAACTTCTGTCAACAGGAACCTTTTTTTCCACCTTGTCAAAGCTGCTGATGCAGATTTTTACAGTACCTGTGTACTTTAACTTGCTCTCCTTTAGCTGTGTTATGCTTTCTAATTTGACGAACCCTCAGTAGATTCAGTACTAGAACTGATGGGTTTCACATGCTGTGAGCTTCTGGTTGTTTTTCTTTACAAACCAGGACCTAAATGTAAAAGTAAAAGCCTCTCAGAGAAATGTCCCATTAATTCCAGCACACCGTACACTTGGAGCTATTTGCGAGAAAGAATGCTAACCCATCTGTTTTTGCTTGATATACTTTGCTTTGAAGAACATTTATTCTAGTCTAAAAGCATTTTCTTACTGAGTGAAAACCCTCCCATGGTCCACTGTGTAAAAACAACTTTTGTTATAACCTGGGAACATGTAGCAAACAAATAATGGCTGCATGTTACTTGGATTCAAGGAACGTGGAAGGTTTCAGTTATAGTTTTGATAGTAAAATTCTGAGAAATGCCTTACAGGTGCAGACTGGGCTGCTGTCCTGTGACTTTGCAGTTGCTTTGCATTCTCATCTCCGTACCCTGAAGAGCTCTCCAATTTCTATTGCACAGTAAAAACATTTACCAGGATTTTCATCTTAAGGTTCCTATAGCACTGAACTACTAATTATCGTTGCACACAGAGCAGACAGTTCTGATTAAATTGCCAGCCTGGATTTGTAGACCATCCCATCTCCTTATTCATCATCTCTATAGACAAAACACGGGGAAAGAGTCTTAAGATACAAACAGGTATAAATGCTGAATTCTAAGCAACTGAATGAATCCATTACTGCGTCCTTGGAGGACTCCAATTTTTACCAGAACTACAACTCTTTTTTGAGTGTTATCTACCTCATTATGCATAGATTAGTTACATTATGTTATTGGTTTGCACAGACCACACAGAAGCTGAAAAGAGTTAACTACAGTTTTGCAGAGATCTTAATGAAAGAGACGGGAAAGGAACATATTCTTTCATCTAAAAGGCAGTGTTATTTATACATTTTTCACATTCACATGAAGAACAAAGCACTCACATGATACTCCTGTCATTCATTTCCAGAATACTGCCTGCTACAAGTCTGCATTAATTGGAACCATTGCTGGCGTACACCTGCAGCATGGATTCATGGCACAGAGCTATTAAGCTATTTAGGATTTTCTAAATCCATCTGGAACTTGTTTCCTTACCTTTCTGCTATGAGCCAATTTACTGGAGACTAGCTAACTTTCACAATGTCAGGAAACATTAAGAGCAGAACCAGTAAAATCAACAAAGGTCTTAGCCCTTTACCAATGGCAGCTCTTTCACTGAAAGTTATTAGTTGCATTTTCTATTCTTGCCCTGGCTATTTCTTCAGCATTTGAAATTAGGGCATTGGCTTGCAGAATCATGCCCTGCTTGCTGAAATTAAGGATAATTATGCAATGGAAAGAGGAAATACAACAGACCAGAGATTGTATATTTGCCTGAAGTCCATGTGGTAGAGGTGCCCCCATTACTGATTGGAAGACATGGAGCGAGGTCCAAAGCATTGAGGAATCTGACATTCTTGCTCTATGGACATGGGAAACAGCCACAGCCATAAATATTCTCTCTGGAATATTGTCCATGATCCAAGCAATTTATTTTTTTATATATATATTCTTTTGAGCATTGCATAAGTCATAAAACTTCCAGTTCCCTGGGGGAACACTTGTCACCCTTTCTAGAGTAATGAAGAGTTTCAGCTAGAAGCTGGCAATCTTTCATGGGCAATGTGCCAGACTGTATTTTTCATTCCTAATTTAGAGCTTAAATGTGTTGGTAGACAACATTGAGAAGCTGGGAGCCAGTGCCTCACACAGATGCTTCTCTCAAGATGCTGTGGATCCCAAATCACAGCCAGCTGACCCCAGACTTGCAGAAACCCTCTGATGTCTGCAAACCTCTGGGAGCCCCTTAGAAGTAAAGTTTTATAAATTCACAGACTACTGCCTTTTTTTTTTGCCTTCCCCCCTGACTCACTCTTTCTGCATCATTTGACATTTTAACATATTGCCATATTAACCACCAAAAGTCTGATCTGTGAGCATGACTTCAAACTTGTATTTACAAGAGTAAAGATGCAGTGGCATATGGACCACCAGCTGGTGAGAAGTAGAAACGGTACTTTGTGGAGTTTGAGTCACTAAGTGAATTAGAGAAAAAAGTCCATCTTTTGTACAGTCAAAAAGTTGCAGAGAAAATCTTGGCCTCCTAAAACTGAAGCTGCTTGAAAGGACAGCTGCAACAAGGCCACTACTCAGAAAGCACAAAATCTGGAGGTATTGAACTAGAAGCTACACTCTTTATTATAAGACGTATATGCGAACAAGTTTTTTCCTGGTAACACTGTGAGGAATAGTATCACAAAGGGAGTGGTGGGAGACAGAAAAAAAAAAAAAAAAAAGATGTCAGTCTGTTCCCTTTAAATAGGACTAAGAATCACTTTGAGAACGAGGGTGACACTGGCGGAAGTTTCTTTTTATTGAGGTCATAACCACCTACACAAGTTCAAAAGTTTCCAGCTTTCTCCACACACACATTTCTCCCTGGCCTTAAGCATTTCCCTTGGGTATTTGCCACCCCTCCACCTTCTGCAGGGGTTCTCCTGGTCCTCCATCAGCAGCTCCACACCTTCTACTCCCCAGATGGTGGCTTAGGTCTGTAGACTGCTAGCTACACACGTTTCTCACTCCAGCAACTCTCAGAAGACTAATTGTGTATTTAAGCTTAATAGTGAGTGAGTGCCCCCAGAAAACAGTTTCTTCTTCCTCATGCTGATTTCCACCCTTGATCTGCTGTTCCTCACCATTATCACTCTAGGAATGGTTGAAAACTTCATGCCTACATTCATGCAGTGGTAACAAAGATTCATTTTCATCAAACCTAAAAGGCTATTCTCCTCAATCTCAGTCTATTTCACCAATCTAATCACTTTGCCTGTTTCTCTGGAAGTGCCGATGAGGTGGAACCCAAGGTCTAGAGGACAGTTGTGTGGCCCCAGCCTGTAGTGCTGCTGGCCCTCACCTGTGCTGTTCCCATCCCTGTTTCTTCAGGAGCAGCTCCTGAGGATTTCTGAGATAGATGCAAGAAGAGGGAGCCTCCTGTGGCTACTGAACAAAACTGTCTTTCAGTAACTGGGACCTTTTTAGAGAAAGTAGTAAACAGAAAGAAGAAAAAAATGGCAAGAGAAAAGGTTATTAGATAAACATTTTCTCTAATGGGGGACAGAGATATAGAAGGAAAGGCCTGTTCCTTCAAAAAATAGAATATTGTCTGGGGACTATTAAATAACAATATAACTAATTACCAAGATAATTATCTTCATGCTGGAGCACCAAACAGCTGAAACACAGAAGCTGCTGAGAGCACTTACTATAGTAAATTACTGAAATGTTTCTCATGGTTTATTCTGCTGAATTAGAACACTAAAAGAAGTGTGCTACATTATTTCTCTATTGACTTTTCCACATGTGATTATTTATTATTAGATTCATAAGTATGAAACAGACAGGAAGGTCAAGTTACTAATGTTACTAATTAAGTTACTAATTCCAGAGCCCTGTCAGCTGTACAATGTTACCTGCACTGTGTAGGCAGGTATATGGTTCACCTGCATAATGAGTGATACAGGTAATCAGTAAAGTACTTTAATATCCATCAAAAAAAAAAAAAAATCCTCCCCCCCACAAAAAGACAATCCACAAACAAACAAAAACAACTGGATCAGCATGCAAACCATTAAATATGTAAATGGAGAAAAAGAACACTTAAGGCAAGAAGTTCAACTTTGCACTGGAGTTCTTTCAAACAAATAAATATTAAGCATGCCTTCCTTGCCCACCCTTCACTGAATAAAGAATAGAAGCATAGCAGAGAGAATCATTACTTTCTGCCTCTGCATTGTGTATGTATTTGGCCAACAGAGGAACACTTTCACTTCTAGATGTCCGCTAGGTCTTAGAAACCCTCTGTGGCTCCTGCAAGCATTATTCCTTTCTTAAAGACAAGACTGAGAATGGTTAAGTGACTTCTGCAAAATCTTTGAGGGGCTCCTGTCAAAGCCAGGAGACTGCATGCAAGTTATGCGCCTTACGACAGAGAGGGCAGAGAACACAACTCTCCCCCCAGGAGCAAAGTAGCTCTTTCTGAAATGAGTAGTTGCAATCAGCCAAGAAGCGGGGCCAAGTTCCAAAGCAGAACATCCATCAGCCAAATCAAAACTCTCATGGCACTGCTAACTTCTTCACTGCCTGACAAAGGATTGCAAAACTTATTTGTGACCGTGTCTTTTCTCCCTATCACTACTTCCTCTCAGCAGCATGGTAACGTAAACCCATTATGAGGAAAGATCCAGATATGCAGACTTGTCCTTAATGTGTCCCTGAGTATAAGTAAATCCTCACAAAAATCAGTGTTACTTACTGCACAGATATAGGCTCTTAATATCACTTCGGGATGTTGGATAAGCATCACTGCCTATGTTCTTCCTAGCAAAGTACAGCTAACAGCAGTACCTTTAAAGAGCTAAACCTACCACCAGTGTGAGCAGATTCAACTGCATTCAGATCAAAATAGTTACCGCAGTTTCTACAGGAATAAATTTGTTTTATTTGGATGTTTTCCTGTGAAATAAAAAAAAAAAAAAAAAAAAAAAAAAGCCAGCCAACAAGGAATACAAAAGTGTGAGGTGAAAGCAATTAACACGACTCCAGTTTTGATACTGATGTTTCCCTCCCATCCTCTCTAACATCTATCACAGTTTCAGAGAGAGAAACCCAACCACAGAAGTACCATTTCTATGCCCTTTTCAGCTTATGGTAATTGCTGTTTTGTAGCATCACTGTACTGGGGCCTTTACCCTAAACTTCTCCCCATTTTGTACAGGCAGCAGCAGGAGAATTTTCTTTTGATTTATTCTTCTAATAGCTTCAATGATGTCACAATATTAGAGCTACCCATTATCTAAAAGCTTTGCAAATTCACATTAAATGAAAATGTAACTTTTCAGTCATTAATGCACTGAAAGCAGTTGTGGTTAAGGGAGGAGATGGATTGCTCAGAAGCTTATCCATTACATTTAAAAGCAAATTATCAGTGACAGAAGCTAGGTGAAATGGGCAGCCAAAGAAATCAAAAGACAAATTGAGATATCAGTCAAAGACTTTCAGATCCTTTTCTTCTGGTACTGACCACTAGAGGAGACACTTAAAGGTGTGTAACAAAGCAAAAGCATGCTTACTATGAGGGAAAACCCAGGGCTCTTTTCTTGCCTGGTATTTGACAATGATGCATGCTACACCCAGGCAGCAGCAGCAACAGTGCAGCAGGGGATGTTGGCAGCCATAGGGTTCAACATAGTGACTCCTTGCAGATCAGAAAGGAAAAGGTTATAGAAACCAAGAGGGAGGGCTGTTTAGTAAATGGGAACTTTGTACACACGCTGGAAACATCTGTACAAGAGAAACCTTGGAAATGTGCAAGTTTAAGAAATTGAATATACCTCTCAAAACCACCAAAATGCAAATAGATACTGCACACATAAGGGATTTAAGATCAGAATGACTGTATGGACCTAACCTTTAACATTTTCAGGCCTCAGTCCTTATCTGGAAAAAAAAAAAAAAAAAAAAAAAGAAAAGAGAACGGATCACTTTGCCACTTTAAACAACATCTTGAACTAAGCACAAAAAAAGCTATGAGGCTATATGGCTATATATATAGTATATAGTAATAGCCACTATATATAGTAATAGCCACTATATATATTGCTATTACTATAGCAATTAGCCGCTATTACTATATAGTAATAGCCACTGTATATAGTGGCTATTTAATTCAAATAGAGCAGGTGCAGGAAGGACCTGGGAGTTTATTGACCAGTACTATACCAGATGAAGACTCAAATGTGCAGAACAATCATTGCATAATATTTGCTATTTGATGCTATGTCACTAAAAGGTGGTGGGTTACTTCAGTGTTCATTAGATCAGTATGGTATTACAGTATTTTCTGTGTAGATCTTCAAATTTGAAGTTATTCATTTGCTTTGATTTAGAAAGAAACCATGTATTTTACTTTGACTTTTTTTTTTTAAATCTCTATCTTTTGCCCCCATTCTCAGGAATATTGTTGAACTTTAAGTTCTACATTATATATTGCATTCTTGATATGGATCTCCCATATTTAGGTGCTGTAATTGTTCAAAAGACTCTCCAGCTGGGTAGCAAGACTATTTGAGTGATAATACAGTGATTGTAAAGAATGGTACATCAGTTCCCATTTTAGAACATAAATCTTGGCAAGTTTGAATGGAGTATATTCAAATGGGAACAAATGGACATTTTAAGCATGTAATTTAAAACAAAACATTCAGCACTTACATGAATAAGCTCAGCAACTGCAGTTCCCCTAGCCCAGCATCTAAGAGCCTGTAGGTAACAGTTCCAAGCTTGCAGCCATTGGGCAATCCATGAGATAACCTGGTCTGGGGTTCAGTAATGGGAATCCTGCACTCCAGGTCCTCCTTCTGCAGTTTCATTTTTCTAAGATAGTCACATTCCTCACTCGCCTCCCCTAGCTTCTTTTGGTTTCTGAGAGGCTTGGGTGAATTATAAATGCATGCATATGCTTATACACACAGCCATTTTGAACTGTCACTGGCATCTTTCTAAAATGTACTTTTAAGAGTTCTTCCTAAAAATAATGCCAAACCAGAGCTGTTTGTACCCTGCAGTGCTAGAAGTAAGCCTTATCTACCAAAAAAAAAAAAAAAAAAAAAAAAAAAAAAAAAAAAAAGTAAGAAAGAAGAAAAGTACCACACCACAAAAATGTGGGGTTGAAGAAAGCAATTTGTGGATCAGGCTGCTCTTCCTCACAAGTGAGCACCTTGTCTGCTGGTGGTATTTTGCTTGAGCAGAGAAAGTGTTGTGCATCCAATTAAAAAGATATCAAAGGAGGGGAGAGTGGAATGAGAATGAGTATATGCTGCAGCTGGACTGAAATTGGCTGAAAAGCACACAACTGGGAGAAACACTGTTGTCTTGACTGTTCTTGCAGCCATACCAGTGCTGATACTCTAAAAGTGTAAGAAGACAACCTTTTACTGCACAGTATGGATGTGCCTTCTTACTTCAAATTAAGAAAGAATAGGGATGGTCAATCTTCCACAATGCATCAAGCAAACTCTCTTCAAGGCACTAAAAAGACAAACCTACGGAGATTATTTTCAGTCCTTTCCAGTAGTGCTCGCATTAATTTGCACTGCTGGATCACAGCATCTGTACCCCTTTCATGCAATGGGACCACATGCACTGGGTCCACTGGATCCAGTGGTAGAAAAGCTGCCATTCTCCCCTCAATGAGCAAAAGGAGCTTCAAGCCTGGCAGAACTGTTCAGGCTGTGAAAGAAGAAAGCAAGAAGTAAGCTGAAGGCCAGATAAGTTGTTCTGTAAGGATGGGTCTGCTCAATGAGTCATAGAGTGGGCATGCCTAACTCTCAAGGGTAAGCAAGAATTGGAGTAAGACAAAACTTTCCTCTAAAAACTGCAAAGTCCTGAAAATCTGACACTCTGTAGCACAGTCTGTGCTTTGCTGTCATCCTCTTCTCTCTTCACCTGTTAGGAACAGCAGTAGAGAAAACTGATACTGGAAAACTTTGTGGGACTGCTGGTTTTGGTTTATTCTTTACTTCTTTACTTCCCCCCTCTCCCTCCCCCACACACAGTTTTTTGTTTGTTTTGTATGCATTTTGGTCAGGTTTAGTTCTGCTGCCTTTACCAACAGTTTGAACCTAGATCACAGGGGAGAGGAAGGGTGATGTAGACTGCCTAGAGAGGTTTTGAAATCTCCGTTCTCAAAGATACTTAAAATTTGACTTGATGAGGCCCTAACCATGCTGATCTGACTGAATCTGCATAGAGTAAGGGGTTGGCCTTCATGACCTCCAGCCTAATTTGTTCTGTGATTCTCACAGTTCAGGTCCTTTATACACTGGTATTCCAATATCCATATGAACTGTGGATGTGTCTCATTTCAGTAGATTTTTTTCCTCTTTTTTTTTTTTTTAATTGTTCAATTTCGGGACATAAGTATTTACTTCCTTCTCTCCTCACCCTCCACCCCACATCACCATACACTCCCCAGAAAGAGGCCATCCAACAGAGTAATTTCTATTACACATCAATCTCAATCAGTTAGTTGCAAAAACACATAATTATATTTCATTTAAAGAAAAGTGCTTGCCAAAAAAAAAAAAAAAAAAAAAAAAAGAAATTCAGAAATGACTGTGGCAAGTTCTCTATTTCCCTTTAGAAAGTTTAAGTTGTGGGCAATAGCAAGCACATGCTTTTCACATGTAGATATACATATCATATTTGTGCTTGGTCAGTTAGGTGACCGATTCCATGCCTGCACATACCAATGTAAGACTTCTGTGTATCCTTCATATCTAATGAAGTTTCACACCTACAGAACAAAACAAACCTACTGAACAAACACCTACAGAAAATTTTTCTTCACTCAAAATTTCTTCACTCAAGAAATTTTTCTTCACTCAAGAAAAAATTTTTCTTTCACTTAACAAAAGCAATAGTATAGCAATTATATACACAATTGAATGTAGCGTGTTTGGGCGTATGTTTGCAGGACTCCGAGCACTTCTGTTACCATGATGTTGAGTGAGGAATGCAATAGAAGGCATTTGTGGGAAGGGCAAACCACATTTGGTCAGTTTGCTCCCTCCTCAGCTGTTGTTCAGAGCAAGAAGAAATAGGAAGGACTGATGAATATTTTGGGGAGCATCCTCGCACAGCAGGAGGGCTCAGCAAAGGAAGAACTTGGCTGGTGCTGAGAGGTCTCAGGAAAGTTTCCAGGACTGTAGGAAACTAAGGGGAGAGGGGAAAATGCATGACATTAAACTTGTACTATCTTGTTTAGAGTCCGTCTTACACTAACTAAAGGGTGATAAGTTTAGAAATATTTAGAAAGTCGTTATGAATCTTTTCTTGATTGCACCTGTCCCTAGAGAAAAATTGTCAAGAGAGTACCCCAGCAACTGCTCTACTGGGAAAGAAGGTGCTTAAGACAGATTATGGGGTTAGCATTTGTCCAAGATAACAGAGTATGTTGTCTGAATGAATCCAAGGGCTATACTTTCTCAGGAGTTCCCATCTGGATACTCAATATGAGTGGTTTCAGGCAAAATAGCAAGGAACAGAGCGGAGATGTCTGGGACAGGAACAAGCTTGGAGCCTCAGAGAGGTGGCTGCTCCAGCACCACAGTTTGTGGACACCACATCACCTCAGTCCCTCTGTGCCAAGCAAAGATGGGAAATGGTCACAGCAAATGAAATGGCCAAGAGTCTTCTGAAAGTCACAAGTTCCCTGTGATCCTGCTCACCACTGTGCTTCACCAGCACCTCCTTGTCCCATCACACATACCACCAGCTCTCCCAGCCCATTCTCAGCAAGCTCCCCATTCCCTAAGCACACACTTCCTCAGGATGTACTTACACAGGAGGGGAAAAAAATCAATTTGAGACACTGCCTAGGGGGGGAAGTGTTTTTCCAGCTGTCAGAAAAGTGCTGCTGCTGGGCACATTTTATCACTGCTCCCAAAGAGCCAAGCAAGCCAGGTCCCACATTTACCGTGAACATATGTAATCCCCTTCTCACTCACTAAACAGAACAGACTTGTCGAAGTTGCTTGTGTAAAACAAATCAGGGTGTACATCTCAGCCCATTACATGCCATTAAATACTTGCTGAAATGGCAGCTTGTACTGAATTGCACTGAATGATTTTTATTGAACATAATTACTCAACAGGAAGCAGAGAGCATAATTAATCTTAGTGTGAAACTCCATTTTAACTTGGTTGATCTAGTACTTTAGATTGTGGTTACTCTTAGATTAATTTTTGCTCTTTCATGTATGAAAGTGGATAGTCTATTTTTTCCAATTAGTTAAATAAACATCAAACACTTCTAAGCACCAAGTATGAAAATGCCTAAATGTTGCAGTAATAGGTATGCTGCAAGTACCTACATTAACTACAGCTCAAAGCTAGGGAGAAAATTAATTGAGGTCTGGCATGGCATGCAGTTGTATAAAATTGTTTTTTGCTTGGAACTGAGCAGTGGCATTCCTCATCCTTATACAGACAGCTTTGCCAGTCACCTTGGATAGCACTGCTAAGGCACTGCCATTACTACTGATAGAGAGAAGAGAGTCATGTTTTACAACAGTGATGCAAATGGTATGGCTTCAGGTATAGTTTTTAAGAACCTGATGTTGCAAAATAGAATAAAATAATACATATACACATATATTAGAAAAAAAAAAAAAAAAAAAAAAAAAAAAAAAAAAGAACACCAAGTTGTATACATCTACTCAGAACAGATTATTACTTATAGTACATGATGTTTCTTTGAAGTCAAGAATCTCTCAGGGTGCTTTGCTTTTATTCCATTGTCCACATGTGCAAGCAAGAACCATGCCAACTCAGGGCTATAAAACATCCCCAAAAAATGTAAAATAATTAAAAATTTATAACTGGATGCACTGCCCAATCAGTAGGTCTTCCAGTATCATGTAAGCATCATTTCCATCACTGTGCCTGCTTCTCACTGTAAGTTTTTCAAATGCATTTCTGCTTATATAAGCACCTATTTGGAAAGTCAGAGGCTTCAATCTTGTCCTAAAAAGATCTTACAGTAACATATACTGATTTAGTGTTATGAGGAAATCTTAAAAATCCCTCCTCAAGTGTATTCATAATACCAGTCAGCACACCTCCTCCAGTGCAGCCTGAAATAAGTCTTTAGTTTGAATTTTGTTACTGAAGATTCCTGTTCACTCTGACCTGATGAAAAATAAAATCTCTATTTCCCCAGTATACAAAGTTAAACAAAGCTTTCAGTCTGAAAACCTCCACACTGGATTCATCCAAAAAGAGGAAAGGTTACTTGGCTGTAGCAGCATAAAAACAATTGGCAAAGCACTAAGCATGCTGTTCAAAACAAGTCATGATGAAGTTCAGAGAGCAGCCTGAAAATAACTGGCATTGATGGTAACGAAAGTGGTGTCACCGAGTCCTGTAGTCAATAGGACCACTCAGAGCAAACAAGCAGAACCATCAAATGCCAGAACTTTGAGCCTGCCCTAGAGGACTTCATCTGACCAGTGAAACCAAAGAAGGTCATGACACCAAAAATGTATTTGACATTTTTTCGTGCAGCTCATGAGAATACATCACAAGATCAAAGCCTTTCCTTAAGACTGGAAGGGATTAAATCACACAGAAAGTACCTGCAAGGCAGGGGAGAAAAAATAAATAAATAAATAGAAATCAGACTGCCTTTATCATTTCCTCAGCTGAAATATATTACTTGAACAAAAAATAGTTGCATCCTGAACCACAAATGAAACATTGAAACACAAGTCTTCCAATGATTTGATGTTTACAACATATGTTTCTGCTATAGTGCAGGCTTCTTCCTTGGAAAGCGCCTTAGCTTAAGCCAAGGGATTGTTTCTTCTCTTCAAGGGGGATCATGCAGCCTTGTTATGCAGGGAATGTGTTTCTATATAAGGGGAATGATTTCTGACTTTATTGCACTGCCACCTCCCCCGGCCTGCCTGCAGAGCATGGCAAAAGCACAGACCCACCTATGGAAAGGGGCATGTAGCAGCACATGAGGGTCTGCGGACAGGGAGCTCATACCTCCCTCCTGGCTCTGCTGCTCATCTCCTAGCCCAGGTCTCTTTTGGCTCAGTTCTCTCATATTTACCAGGAGAGATGATGCATTTAAAAACCTCATTGCTTTGTTACTGTGGTGATAAAGGGACTATGAAGTTGAGAGCAGTAAACAAACATTACGCTCTTTCATTTGGAGAACATTGGAAGCAGCGTGCTGGCAGAAGAAATCAGCAAGCCCTCATTAAAAACTACCAGAATAACTATATCATTTCTATTGAAATTGTGAAATTGCATTAATGTAAACAACAAACACCCAGAGTTCAAATAGAAGAGATCAGTCTTCAAGATAGTAGCAGAGCAAAAGCATTACTGCACTCAACTCCTGGTCAGCCCCTTCCCCACAAATGTCCTGACATGCTTGGTCACCTCTAACCTCACCCCTAGTAGCTGTTAGGGTGCTCCTCCATATCCTTCAGTTTGATTTCTGCAATTCCTAGAGTCAAATCAGCAGATACAACTGATTTAAAACAGCACTAGTAGGAGGACCAAGAAGAAGATAAAGTCAAACTCCAAATTCTCCAAAGACATCCACTATCTAGAAATTCCTTGTTGAATCTTTTATTCCCATGTACCTTTTCTGGCTGCCTTCTCTCTCCATCACTGGTCTTGTCATTTGTAAGTAAGTAAGAAGTATGAATGAGCAAAGATAAATGCTTTAAGCTACAGGGCAGCACAGGCATAAAAACAAGTGAGCATGAACTGAACAGGCATACATTTAGTCTTGCAGTTGAAATACTATTTGTAACCATGGAAGTGGGGCTAAAGACCAAAGCTAAATTCATTTTAAGAAAAATCCTGATCAGTTGATGGATTATGTATATGATAGCAGGGAATGCATCCTTGTGGTCCAGAGTACTTATTTCAGCCATGTATTACCATAAAATTTCTGAAACCTTGTTTACTCTTTCTTTGTGCTTTATTTCTTTGTTTTCTGTTGAGATTTCATTTGTTTAGATTTTAAGGCTAGGTCAGAAGCTGAAGGAAGATAAAAAAGGCTATATAAGATGCAGTGGCCAAACACCACTGTAGGGCAGATAATCCAGCATAGAGGAAGATAAACTGTAAAGTTCACATTCTATTCACATTACACATTAAAAGGCAGATCTCATAGTCCTTCAGACATGATCTTTCTTTACCATTGAGTGGTAGGAAAGAAGGAAAATAGGGCAATAAGCCATGTACCTTTATGACTGGCAGCAGAACCCATGTAATTCACTGCTGAGTATCCTTTGTACTTTTATTGCTGTGTCTCATCCACGCAAAACAATAGGTCAGAAGGTGCTCACAATTTAACAACCTAAAATTTGCCTTCTTCACATTAGTTCTGGAAGGCTGTATTTCAAAATGTTGTGTTCACCAAGATGCTGGAAATTAGAAAAAATGAAGTTCCCCTCTTGTATTCTGCAAATATTGCCTGTGATATTATATCTGGCTACTGAACTATAAGAATGAAGCACACTCTTCCATACTGGCATGCAAAAACATCCCTAATTTGCTGCTTAGTGATTATGAACTATTCCTATGTTTGAAAAATAAGAAAACACAACACACAGTATACATTTTTAATAGCCTCAATGTACTTGTCCACTGGCCAAAGTACAAGTGGTGCTTTGGCCCAAAGACTCTGCAGACTGCTCACTACAACTCATATCTGAAAGTGTTCCAGCTTCACTTATTTAGCATTTGCACACACCAAAAATGCTCCAAGGACACAGCAAAGAAACACCACTACTCCACCTCTCTTCTTAAATAGAGAGAGGTTTCCTTGCCATGTGACACAAGAGTAGTTCTGATAAAAAGTTTTTTTTTAAAAAAGCACACCAATTGAAAAATAATGGTCCAAAGTGCATTACTTGACTAAAATCTTCATGTCTGTCATTTACCAGAAGAAAAGTATTTTTCTGATATGACATCAACACATATTTTCCAAAGGTTCTGTACATAGCCCTAACCTTAAGCACTCAAATGTAAATACAACTTCTCTTTTAAATCAACATATTGGAGTATGATACCTCACTCTGTTCTTCCAAGACTGCAGATACTTAAAATATTTCTACCTCATATTTTTCCAAGTACTCACAGTCACACTAAACAAATGAGATGAGGAACAAAACCTCAGGCCATAACTTAATCTGTATTTTTAAGGCAGCATGAAATATCACTAGCCAAGAGCTTACCTGGGACAAGTTGCTGTAGGTTCAACAAAGTCAGTCTCATGACTTGAGGGGTCAGCCAGAGCTTTGCCTGTAGAGAACTTTGGTTTCAGATTTTGCTGGTTCTGCCAGGTTCCATGAGGAAATATGTCTTAAGGAGGGATGGAGTGACTAATAGAGCTCACTCTACTGCTCATTTTCCATGATGCAGAGGACAGAGGAGCTGGAGGCTGTAGCTGCCCCAGGCAACAAACACTACCACTGTGGTGTGTGAGGAAGGTACAAGTTCATAGAAAATTGTTGAAGAAAGGGGTAGATATGCTCTCCTTCTGCCCCATGTTGTGTCAACAACCCTTTAACCTTTCTGTTTCTCTCCAAATGGAGATTCCTCAGAACTTTCCCCATTGCAGTATACCTGGAGAAGCACATGCTGTAAACTGCCAATAATCTTCTCAGGAGCTATGCAGCAGGTACCTCTCTCTCCACCCTCCCACTGCCAGTGGTGTCTCTGAAGCATGATTCAGACAGTCCTCACTCAGCAAGCCCTAGAGCAAACCAGCACTGGGAGCAAGATCAGTCCCCAGAGCCACCTGTGCTAATTAACCTCCAAGTCAAAACGTCCCAGCAAAATACTGTGCTGCAGCCAGTCAGATAGGCACATGGCTTGGGTGCTGTGGGGACATATCCCAACATTCTTGGCATGTGTGCTACCTCCCCAGCACTTGTGATTCACCTTCCTGCTCCTTGTTTGCCTTTAGTAAGACACTTGTGTTTCTACCTTCCAGATCAGTGGGACAGTCCATTTGAACTAAGTGCTGTCATATTGCATATATATTTAAATTTAATTTACTGATAAGAGAACCAGTTGTTCGATACAGGTAGTTCTAAACCACAGCAGAAACACTAATCTTAGAGTACATCATTATCATTAATGGGTAAGCAAGATTTTTTTCTTTGCTCTCTTGGTGCTTAACATATACTAGAAGGCCTATACTATAGCCTGAAGGGCTATAAAAATAATAAAACATAATAATAATTTCAACATCGTCAAGTGGGCTTAATGAATCCAAACAACTGTGTTTTCTTTGTATCTACCTTTCCTGTTCAACCTTTGTTATTCATTTACTTTGTCAGGCCCAAATGACCAGAAAAGTGTTGGGATACATATAAAAACAACAACAACAAAAAATTGCTGCCTACCATCACAGATACCTTGTATTTATAGAAACCTGGAGAGACCTCAGCTTGTTTGAAATCCTTTTTCCCAGTTGTACTGCCATCATTCAACCTTCGTAACCTTTAGTGAAGTATTTAGCATAGGCTGAATTGGTCACATAAATTTCTAAAAGGAGTATAAATCCACATTTTTTTAATGACCTATTCCCAAGCTTACTACTAACATTCAATGTACTAATTCTTTTTAACTAATGCGATAAACCAGAGATGTGCATAGCTAACTGAACATCACTATTTATTTTCAAAGTTTTCCTTTTTCTCTCTTAGTTTCCCATTTCTCTATCCTAGTTATATTCTCCAAGACAAACAGTTTGGCTGAAAAGTTTCTGAATTATGTTGAGAGAGAAGAGCTATGAAAAGGTATCAAGTATCAGAGTGCTCCAGTAGGTTTTATGTTGATTTGTTTTTGTTTTGGTTGTTTGATTGATTGTTTTGTTTGGTCTGTTTGTTTGCTTTCTAACTCAGGTCTGATTAATGTGAGACAATAGAGCTGATCATCACCACCTGAATTAGTCTTGAGGAGGCAGAAAGTAGCAGTTCATGACTCTGCAAGGACATAAACACATAACCTCTAAGTAGACAATCTACCTAAAGGCATAAAGCTCTTGTCATACCATAAGATAGGATTGTAAAGTGTTAAATTTGTCTGCAGGATTGGTCCATAGTTCAAAGAATTCACAATAAATCAGAGAAGAAACAAATACCTAAATTCCTACTGGCTCTTCAATGTTAATTTCACTAGGGCAGGAATTCATCCTATAATGTCAAAATGTGCCTTTAAGACGCACCCTATTGAAAATAAATTGTGGAGGTTCATCAGAAGACTGCCTGTGGAACTTCCCCAGATGTTGGCCAGTGTTCCAAGCAAAGGATGTCCTTCTTGCTATCCAAAGAGTTTAGTGTGTCTTTTCCTGGGAGTACAGGAACTGCCACTCCTATTGCACTTCATCATAGCGAGGGAGAAAGAGAGCAGGATTTTGCATTCCCCTTCCACCTTGTTCTTTCAAAGGTCCATAGGGGCAAAGGAACTCTAAATTGTATCAGAAAGAGGCCAAGAAATACAGAGAGTATGTTCTGGCCCTCCTGCCAAGACGTCTGGAGCTGTTAAACATAGATTACGTGAAAACAAGACAGGAACAAGACACTGGGCGTTAGACCGTGAAAGGATGTCACTTCTCAGCAAGGAGAGAGTTGCCAGTACAAAGTTTGAGAATGATGCTAAAATACACTTTGCAAAGGAGGAAGAGAGTCAGGAAGAAAAATCTCTGTTAAAACAAGCTATGAAGACCTTAATTGAATATTCTTACGAGCAGTAAAGATTGCTCATCTAACAGCTGCCAGGATCAAGCATCAGCCTTCCAGTAGCAAGGGAAGAGTGTGGTTCTTCTCCAAAGACTGATAGACTGAGAGAAAACGACTAGTTGCTGCTGAAATAAGCAACAAGATGTGCTGTGTAGCTATGCTCAGAGGCAGGGAAATAGAGAAATGTGTTGTAAAATAAATCTGAATTCTAATACCAAGAGCTCAGAAGTTCACCAGTTGCAACAGTGTTAGCAGTGAGTCAGAGCAGTCTCCAGTGATACTCAAGGTTGTCGCCCTTCCTTCAGAAGAGCTATTGCATGGGCAGAACTGAAATTTCAGTCCTTTCTATGATCTTGTACTGTACTGAAGCAATACAAAGGCATGGGAAAGTTAAACCTTTCTTAATTTTCTATTCTCAGTTCTAATTATGCAGAGGAGATCACAGGAAAGAGAAATGTACAAGCAGCACTAATGAAGCTGGGGAGAGGTAGCCCTTCAGCTCCAAAAACTCTATTTGTATAAAGCAAAGAAAATGTACCACAACAAAAAGAAAACTTAAGCTCTTCTGAATTAACTATCTGATAATTAAGGAGTTACTGCTTTCACACTTGAGCTACCTTAAACATGCCCATAGTGTCATTCAACTTAGTGCTTCTTTCTCTCACAAACACCCCCTCTCTCATCTCACATCCCCTGGGGTACTTTGCAGACTATAACTTTACTAAGTAGCCACCATCTTCTGCAAATACCACTTAGGGCATTGCCAGCTGCTCAGGGGGAATGCTTACTTGCTAACCAAGTGCTACCCATTCCCTGTCAGTTTCATTAGCTGAGCTGTGGTGTTTGTTTATCAGGTATGATGCTTTCCCCACCCCAAAAGCCAAGCAAAGTAGTTCCTTTAGCTAGAGACAAGTCTTTGATCTACCCTGGTTTAAACCAATACGTTCTGTGCTTGTGGAAGCCAAAAGGCTGCAGCTTTGGTCTGGAACTGGCAGGAGTCTGAAGCCTGCAAAGAGAAAAAAAAAAAAAAAAAAGCATTACTCAGCTACTAAACAGTAGCATATTTCTGGCAAAGGAGATACTTTTAAGCAGGGCTTGTGGGAAAGTTAAAGCATCCATAACTACATGAGAAATAAGGGAGTACAGTCTCATATTAACAGGTTCACATTTTAACAGCCCGCCCCATCACTTGACTGCTGCATGCCTAGAAGGTTTGAGTATATGGGCCACGTGATGCTCTTCTAATTCCTTCAGGACTGGCACAGAGCCTCAGTATACATTAAGGAATATTACAACGCTATCTTTTGGCTGAGATGGGAATTTAATTCTAATCACTTATGGTCATTAAAAAGCTTGCAAATCTAGGAACCAGATTTCCACGTGTCTTGGCCCCACAATCTTATTGCAATTTCTGCCTTCCTAGTTTCCTCTAAATGTTTTTGTTTCATTCAAGGGGATCGGCTACCACATCAGACCTTCTGGTTTCCATGTTTGTACTGCAACAAGTTAACAGTATTACAAACCTCAAGACTAATTAGCCATCAGTTGCACTTGGCAGCCAAATCAAAAATAAAGAAAGAAATAAAAAATAAAAATAAAAATTGCAATTATTTGTACAGGGCAGTTAGCATTAGCTTACTGTACCTAAAGTCACATATACTTGCTCTTCTATGTCTGATCCTAATCATATTCTGGGCACAAAATACAGGCACTGCATTACATCAAGAAGTCTCTGGGTTCAGAAGGGCCCTTCAGACCACCTGAATAAGGAGTCCTGATTCTGTAAGCAGCTGAAAACAGGAATACCATATAGTAAAGGCAGCAAGAGCTACAGAAGCAAACTTCTCTTTTTTATTGTTTTCTTAATGGCTTTGTGACTCCGTATTTCTAGTTATCCAGCACCAGGCTTCAGTGGATGGCCTGAATGTTCATGTTGATAGCTACCTAGCAAGGTTATACTCTGAGAAAAAATAGAAATAGACCTAAGCTCTCTCAAATGGGAATTAAACTATGCTCCCTGCTCAGATAAACAAAAGGGTGTGACATATACTATCATCAGTAGGTCCTTTAAAAGAAGTGGTCACAGCTGCTGGTTCTCTACTAACTCAGTATTGCCCAGCCCTCTAGGTTAGGTGGATTTTCAAACCCATTTGAATGAGCCAAGCTCCTCCAGGGACTTGTACCTCTTGCCTTGCAGAGGAATCCCAGTAGTGCTGGGGAGCCCAGCTGCCCAGCCCCAGATGGATTCAGATCTGTCCAGCCTCCCAGGGAGCTCCAGAGTCTGGACTGTCAAGGTCTGTGAGACTGGTTTGAGAGAGAAATCCTTCTGATTCATCCCTGTCTTGAAGGCAGGCACCTGCACTCCAGCCAAGTACTACTTCAGAGCTGTATCACTTGTAATCCTTGATGCTCTCCGTTTGAGAGGTCTTTTCCATATCAATGAACTCTTACCATTCCACATTCTGCTTTTATAACTCAGTAGTTTTAAATGTATACATCAGTTCACTGTTATAATAGTTAGACATTGTCTATACTGAATAAAACAGTCTCGTGCTCATGACTCACTGATGTACAGCTGGATAAAGACTGTGACTGTTTTCTGCAACAGAGTCAGTTCTGGCATTAAAAAGGAAGTATGAAAAAGCATGACAGGAGTTAGCCAAGCAGTAATAAGACTCACCTGAACATATACATTTTTTAATTGCTAAATGAGACATGTTCCACAACAGTTAATATTTTTTTAAGGAGATAATTCATTCCATTCATAATAGATGTAATTGTGCTCTGATTGCTCACACCTGGCAATTTTGTTTTGCAGCACTTTTTTTTTTTTACTTTTTTTTACTTTTTTTTTTTTTTTTTTCCCCAAAGCACTTTCAAAGCATAGAATGGGCCTTGAGCCAGGTATAGTATATGATTCAAACCCTGAAATAAACGGAATGGGATTTGCAGAGCCAGTTGTAGACATAGACAAAGTATGCAGTTTCTGGGGCAGCTGCCTGCTTTGCCTCTGCCAGAGACCTGCCACTGCTACTGGCAAGGGAAAGGGTGCTGTGAGGAGGCTGAAAAGTATTGTTCAGCCCTCTTGCAGAAACAGCAGTTGTGGCCCCTTGTCCTGGCACAAGTACCGTGCCTGCTTCTTCACACCAGCACTGCCCCCTCCCCTGGCAGCACTCATCTATGGGGAGGTGAAATTATGCATCTTTTATTTCTAAGCCTGGTCTGGCTTATGTGTATTTCAGATTCAACCTTTTAATCAACTTTTTTTGTGATTTCAAGTGGTATTCAAGATAATGAAATATTTTTCAAGTCTTGCCATTAATCTGAAATTTCACACCAGTCAAATCCAAGAGTATTGGATTGTTTTCAATACATCTCTAAAACTGTCATCCTTCACATATTTTCCTTTCTTGCCTTTTTCTTGATTTCTCAACAGACCTTCCCAGAATCTGCCTCTCATTTTCTTTTCACTGTAACATTTGAAGTCCCATTCTGAGGTAAGTATTCATTATACTGTATACTGTTCCCCCCATATACTAAGAGACTGCCCCTCCTTCAATGAACTAATACTTTAAATAGATAAGAAAGGCAAAGGGTAGGAGAGGAAGTCAAGTGAAAGATGAGAATTGATTTCCTCTACATCAGGAGCCATATTGTTTATTTGACATACCCGAGAGTCCAATGTAACAGTGCCTGGCATATATAAGTGTCTTTAAAATGAATGTAGTATACCCTAAGACAACAGCAAATCTGTCCTTTATAATGGAAGACACATAAAACTAGAAAGAATCAATTGCAAATAGTACCAGAGAGTGTAAGATGGACTGGGATAACCTTTATGGATATACAAGAGATAAACTCCATGCCAACCAGCCCAGACAATTCCAATGAATTATTTCATCAGAGGTACAGTCAATGATGAATAACTTCTTTTCTAAGAGCAGAGTTTAGCAAAAAGGATATAAATCTATGGTGGCAGACAAGAGAGGAGGTCTTGACTGAGTTTCTGAGCAGTCAGAAAAAAAGAAAAACAATTTCTGAAATGAAATGTAGTCTCTCTTTCTCTCTATCTTTTTAATTAATTCTTTCATCTAACCTACCAAACTATAACACAAAAATAGCTCAGACAGTTCTCTAGGGCAGTTGTATACATGCATATTTACCAACTCTCCAGTGAGCAGATTTCTGAAGTAGATCATTCGGTGCTTAATTTTCTCAGCAAAAGGGACATAGAAATTTATCCACAGTGAAAGCAGCCATTCTCTTCAGGAGTAAAAGATAAGGGTTATATAGACAAATCAGAAACAAAACCTGAAGAAATGTAGAATGCTCATTATTTCTATTGATTTTAAGCTGCCTGGAAGCATCTTCTGGGAATGTTTCTCTAGATATTATCATAGTATTCTCAGTTCAAAATACAAATGTTCTGCTGCAGTGCATTTGTATTGTGTACAAGTAAAATTGTTGGACTGATAAATGTATTGTCAGCAGAGATCAAATAACAAATTCATTAGCTGCATCAGATTCTGAAAGGTAGGATGCTTGACACTGGCCTTCTCAATGAGATTTCTTCCATTTCTGAGTTCTGTCATTGTCAGTATTAAGTTGGTGCTTGGTTCTGATCTCCCATAAGTACCAGGAGTAAGATCCAGAAGGGCTGAGACCTGCTATTCGAATAAATCTGTTGACAAGAGTCATTTTGTGAAAAAGAAAGTTAGGAAGAAAAAAATATATATATATGAAAAAAGATATGCAGGAACATGGACATTTTGGAGCAGTTATCTGCAGTTACAGGCAACTGCATACTCCATCTTCTAAGTGTTTTTGTCTGCTACTCCTATTGGAAGGGTGTTCCAGAATCATGTTGTTTGATCATTAGAAGTTTTCTAATTTCCAGAAGAAAATATAATCATAGCCAGTTCTGTTACTTGTTCTTAAGCCAACACTTTTCTTTGGAGGAATTAATTATTTCCCTTCACTGTTATCTTAAAAGGGCAGCCTCATCCTCTCTCAGACTTGCTTTTCTTGGACTGATCTAAACCAGATTTGTTTTTGAGCTTGTTTCTAAGATGCCTTTAAATCTCAGAATAAGCTTTTCCCTTACATTTCTTATAGACTGAATCCCTGCCTTGAAGATAGGTGAGTGTGATAACATTTCCCGAGAGACATCCCTGCCCTCTTCCCAGCATGCCAGCATTTCCCTCTCTTGCTGAAACACCTCACCCAATAGTTAGCTGGAGCTGCTTAGAAAACTGATCTTTATTCTTTGTATTCCTTGGGCAAATTAAAGTTATTGATCTGTGAGATATAATTTAGGATATCTGAAGTAAAACATTTATAATATTTTGGTCTCAAATGTTAGCTTTATTCTACTTACCAAGTCAAACATGCCATTTAGAAAAGAAGTCTTGTAATTATTAGTTCTTTCAGTTTCTCTGGAGGCACCAGTCATGGACTGCAGGATCTGTGCAAATGCAGACCAAAACTTCGCACAGAAGAGCTGCTATTCTCAGTAAAATTTAGCCTAATCCTTATTCAGTATGATTTTATTCAGGCATTCACATGCCTACTTAAAAAAAAAAAAAAATCATACTGGATTTTGGAAAGGTATGAAATACAAGTACAAGCACAGCTTATGTATGCAATAAATACTTTCATATATTTAGAAAAGTCCTCTTATGTAGTCCATTTCTGGAGCACAAAATGAGTCAGTGATTATCTAAAACTCCCAAGCTTAAAGGATACAAGCAAGACTGTGGAAAAACAGGAAAAGAGGAGAATTACACTGGTAATAAATAATTTACAAGTTTGCTTTTAATGTATTACCAGTTTATGCAGCTGATATTCTGAGAATCTATTATCCTTACTTACTTATTAGGAATCCAGAGCATCTTCTCCACATTTTTCTCATTCAGACTCAAAAAAAACTCACTTCTAGAGATAGAAGTCATCTTATCCAGATACTTACTATCAGCTACCCTAAAGTACTTTCCATTTTGAAAAAAAAAAAAAAAAAAAGGTTTCTTAAATGCCCTCAGAGAGGGCAGCTGGAGCAATATAAAGCATTCCTGAAGTCAAACCGTAAAAAGGGTGAGACGTGGAATTGCTGTTGGGATGCTGGAGGAAAACAATTATAATAGGAAGAAAGTAGAGGAAAATGATCCATGATGGCCTAGTTAGAAACTATTCAGATAGCTGAAGAAAAGAATCCAGAGGAAATATAGGAAAGGACAGCCCCTAGGTCAGCCTGATACTTGTTTTCCTACACATGGAAAAATATGCTTCATGAACACTGGATTCTGCCATCACACAAAAACTCATCCTCAAAATAAATGCCTCAGTGAAGCTGTTGGCTGTTATCACTGACAGCATTGGACAACCATTACAAAAAATAAAACTCGTGAAACATACAAAACAAGTAAGCATGTATAGTTCTGATGGGTCATATCTAAGACAATAGGTGTATTTTGGTACCTGTACAATATATTTATGGCTATTGCTTCACATAGGAAATAACAGAATGCATTTAAACAGTGTAGAAACTACCAACTGTCATTGAATACATTGCAAAAACAATCTACAACCTTGAAAGTGTGACTTTTTTTATTCTACAGCAATAGTTTATGATTTGCAAGACATTCAGGCTAACTAATGCTTTTCACAGCATGCAGATTATCAGTTTCACAAGTAGGAAACTGAAAATGAAATATTATTAACAATTTATGATTATTTTCATGCAGATACTGAATGACTAATTCCTATCATATTTTTCTGTAGTTGCAGGAGGGAGTGTTTCTGCACCTGTTTCTCTTCCCCAAAATCTAATCATCAGTAAAATTGTACTCAGCCAGCTGTTAAATTTCAGTTCTGTTTGTATATTTCATACATTTAAAGACTGACAAAATATGAAGTCATATAGCCATGATAAAATGTTGCATTGATATCAAGAGAAGTTATCACCAACTTTTAAAAACTTTACACATTCTTGGATTTTGTTGTAATGCCAGACTATATTAAAGACAATGGTGGATACTCATATGCAAACTAGAGTACCAGTTAACATAGTAACTTTAGGAAAAGTTTGGAAAAATGTGGACTGTTTCCAGGTATCCTTTTGAGAGCTTAAACCAGTTTATATTTACTAGAAATTTATATAAAAGAGATTATGGCGTTACTCACGGAGGCTATATGTTCACATTTTAAGAACACAAAGCTCATTAATTCATTTAGTCATAAATCATTACAGTTTTTGGTACACCTGTATTGAACCAATTGCCTTGTGTCTGAATGGAACATAATTTGTTTGTTGGTTGCACATGTATTTGAAGATATCAACAAACAAAAACATTACAGGTAGCTCCAAACCTACAACTGTTCTGTCAGCATGCCTAATACAGTGAATCATTCAGGTATTTATAGTCTGAGCACAAACATTTAACTCTAAAGATTTTAAATACCATTTACCATACATATTTTCTAACAATAGTAGATTTAAAGTACATACCTATGCATCCACAGAAGGATGCTCACATGATTTGGTAAATATACATAGATAAATAGCTAAGTGTGATAGAAATTAAAAATCTGGTAGCATAACTGATAGCCAAGGTCACCCAAAATTTTCCATTGCAAACTTTGCAAAATTGAAATGTATTGATTGGAATGTTGTATACACTATTTTTTATGGTAAAATGTCTTAGACTTTTCTGACAATATAACAATTGAAAAAAAATTGTTTTACTTATAGCAAAAAAAAAAAAATAACTTATTATTTTCTTCATTAAAATGTCCTCATATCTTTCTGGTTTGTAGTAAAGACCCAAAATATGCCAATAACACCTTGCAAGGTGCCTTGAATTTGTGGTATAATGTTTTTACAAACTTTCAGAATTGCATATTTTTAAAGTATCTGAAAAAAAATTGTTAACAAAGAAATATGAGTTTGGCAACTAAATTTCATATAGGTCAATCTCAGCTAAGTGTGCTCAGGCCAAGATTTTCCAAGACTGAGCAAGATTTCCTCCCTGACTTCCTGGCAGTTGAGGATTGATGTAATGTCTGGCTTCCCAAGAGTGGACATGGAGTTGGGCTTTCACCTGCAGCATTGCAACAGCTGATGCTGAGGCACTGAGAAGCCAGTGATCATACCAGAAATGCATTAAACAGGGATTGTAGTAACTGGGCAGAGGGGGAAGCACAGGTGGGGAAAGCTGGAGATGAAGAGAAGTCATGGCAAGAGCTTGTTAGAAGAGTGGGGCAAAAAAAGACAAGTAGGAGGATGAGTAAAAAGGTCATTTTTGCCCCAGGTCATCACCTCACTAGGGGAGTTCATGATTCTGTAGGATCCTCTTTTTCAATTAGAGAAATATATTTAAAATATTAATGAAGATATATTGTTACAGTTCCTACAGCAGTTTTACATTATTTAATGCGGTGGTCATAGATACTTCTGAGTAACTCCAGGAATAGAACTGCCACCCCCTCACAGAAAATGGATTGTTTGACATTTTTATCAGCTCCAGCCTTTGTTCCATGGAGATGACAGCCAGTTACCTACTTTGGCATGACTGGTAGGAAAGTAGGTAGCGAGCACAGCTGACAGCATCTCACAAGTCTGTGATGCTAAATCAGCACCACCGCCACGTGCTCCTGCAATGGGGACAGGATGTGGAGGTAGAGTCGTGACAGTATGTTCCAAGGTGTCCCTGTGGTTCTTCCAGCTTGCTCTGTCAATGTTTCATCTGGGCTTATTAGTGTTTATAAAAGCATGGCCTTAAAATAGCTGCATGGTGTTAATAGAAGAAAAAATAGCAGTTTTTATGCTTAGCTTCTTCATACTGGGGCAAAATTGGGCTAAATTGGGCAAGTCCAGAAATTATATTAGAACAACCCAGTTTAAGTGACATTCATATCCTCTTCATGTCTTAAAGAACACTAAAATCAGACCAGGACATGTTCTTTCCTGTTCTACAGAAACCCTTCTTCCTTTCAAGGGTGCAAGGTTTGAGGTGACTTTTGCTTAGAGACTATTAAAATCTATTCAGTAAGTTCTCCATGCACAAATAGAGAAAGAAGTAACCTTGAAATTCTCCAGCTTCTGAAAACTGCAGAATTTTAAAAAATCATTCAGATTTTCCTTGGCATTTGTAAATGAATCATGTATATTCATACATGAAAAGTATTTTTGAAGAGCAGCATGCAAAATTAGGATCTTCATAATAACAGACGCTACAAATTTTACTCACCTGCGAAATATGAAGGTGGAAGCATAATGTTAACTGTTTTTATTTTTCTCATTACATTATTTTTAAATAGAAAAAGCAGTCTCTATGGGCACAGTTTACTCTATAGTTTACTATAGGCACAGTGGATCAATCATCTTCAGCCACCAAAAATGATGAATTGCTAGTTGTTCCTGTCCAGGTGGTGAAATAAAGTGTTGATAATGTCTCACTGAAAAATCCACTTTAAGAAAAGAATAAAAATTGCTATAGGTCTGTGAGTATCATCTGTGATTATTGTCAGATGATCCACAGACAATATCTGAAGTAACGTACTGCATGTTCTAGGACAAGACAAGGAAACACAGGCTGTTACAACAGTATGCTCAAGTTTGAACCTCACTTGACACAGGAGTCTGTCTCAATCACTTCAGTGAGGGATAAGGGAAGATCTGTAGAAAGAAAATGAAAATGAGTTACATTATCATGCTACAGTGCAATAAAAGTCATTTTAAAATTTGGTGGTCTGAAATATTTAGCATCAGTTTTTTGAGACATATTTTTCCTATAGTAAACTGCTGTTTGTATATTGATACTATTAAAAATAGTTTCAAATAGGCTATTAAAATTATTTTTCAATAGTTACAAGTTTCTTACAACTGTTTGAGAAAGGAAATGATACAATGACAGAACTGGGAACCCTTTCTTTTTAAAATTCATAGTTTATTTAGACAAATATATATATATATGTGTGTGTGTATATATATATGTTTTGTTGATTTCTGATTTGCCAATGACAGAACCCATGTAAATGCAGAAGCTGATAAATCAACATTTGTATTTGTATATCTGACAAATAATACTAATTATTTTTAAACCTTGCACATGAGAATGTGATTAGAATGACTGCATCTGACACTGATTATCTGAGACAGGATGTTATTAAATCCCTTTGGGGATCTTTGTAAGACCCACCACATTTTGAGCAGAGCTTTTGTGTGCATTAGTTCATTTACTTAGCAATTACACAGTATTTACTACTGAAAAATATAAGGAAAAACAGTGAACAAACAGCTAAGTGGAATTTACACCACTCCTCTCTCTATCAAAACATCTTACAACCTCATAGCTTTAAAATGTTTTGTCAGGATTCCTTATATACCAAAGCTATTTGCTATGTATCAGTAAAAGGTATAGGATAGGTTAGCTTGACACTACACGGGAGAGAGCTGGCAATGGATTTGAAGACAGCAGAGATTTGTCCCTGTTAAGATAATGTCATAGCTCCAAAATCAACACTTTAATTAATTTTATGGGCTTGAAAAGCCAGGCAATGTTTTAATTTCACCCATTTCAAAATTTGCACGTTTTGTTACTTCGTTAGAAAAATAACACTGAGGATTACTCACTGAAGTGGGGAGAAATCCACAAAATGCAGTGGCTTGAAAAAGCTCCATTAACTCTGGAAAAACCTGTGGCTGCATTCTCTGATTTTGTTTGAAATTAAGATTTCAAGGATCAGATTTTTAGGAGCAGTTAACAATTCTGTACTTAAAAATATGCAGATACAAAATGGAATGCCAGATAGAGACCACTTTCAAATCTACATTCTTACAGTGGACAGTTTTGCTGTCATCCAAAGTTCAGAATATAAACATATAGTGAAGTACTGGACTAGTATATATTAAATAAATACACACATATTGATTGTGAGATTTACACCTTGCCTGAGAACATCAGAAAAGCTGTGAGAGATACATAATTCAAAGTAATACTGATTGCTCACTGAAGAATTAACAATACTGAGATATTAAAGATTTCCTTACCTTACCTTTGAATTTCAAGTTAATATTGCCATAAATTCATGTAATGACAACACATACACCTCAGGCCATCTATTATTTTTCTAATAAATATTTTTCCTAGTCCAAGTCTGATGCAGAAGAAATTAAAAAATACTCAAAATGCTCCTTCATTTTTTAATGAATAACTCAGTGGCACAACTAGAGCGATATACCGGAATTCATGCAGTGCTTTTCCTCTGAGTACCCTAAAGAGCATCATCTTGCTGCCAATAGTTCTTGACGTGAAGCTGTTCCCAGGTGGACTTAGAGAAGTGGCAAGAGACTCATCAGAGTTCTCCATTATCATAAATATTGAGATTCTCTGCTGCTTTCTGTAGCACAGCTATTGCTCCTGAAACATGTCCCTGTATGTAAAGATATGTTTTAAGGAATATATAGAAGGTCACTACTTTGCAGTACCCACTGGTAAATTGATGGTGAATATTGGAAGGTAGGATTTTCTGCATGCACAGTGACCACTGACCACAGGGAAAACTCATGCAAAAATTCTGGTTCATAAATATGAATGTGCTTGAGTGTGGAAAACATGATCTTTTATTTAGTTTATCCTTCAAGGCATTTTAAGTGCATTTTTGATTTTACAAAGTACTACAGTAATACTTTATGGGGTATTCTGTGCGGCCCAGTACTGTAGTTCTTCCTCAGATTTTACTCAGGAAAAACCACCTTTGACTTGAGTGAAAATTGCTTGACTGAAGACTGAACAGAGTGTTTTGAATCTTACCAGCACTGCTTGATGTTAATGCTGGGTAACAATTCTCACTGCTAATTTGCCTGCCTTGTTGGCCTTTTCTTGGGCTCCGGATCTGCTTTTGCTTTGTGTTATTCATGGTTTATATTGCTTGTTCAGATTGCTTCCTTTTGTGCTTTTCATTTCCAGCAAATATTTTGCAGCTATTGTTCTGCTGCTGGTAGATGTGCATGGAACCTGGTATGTGGAACTTGAACCTCAGCCCAGATTTAATTAAAACTATTAAACATGTTCTCACTGTGGTGCTCAGAAGGAATTTTGGTGACCCTCTTTTGATGAAGCATAAATTTGCTTAATCTGATGCTTTAACAATGCAAAAATACAAGGGCTCAATTCACAAATCTTAAGAGCAAATGCTTCTCCAGTAAAGCAGATGGAGCAGCACCTATTTACAGCCATGATAAAGTCAATCTTGAATGCCTATTCTGACATACAACAGACATTGTACAAGAAAATCACTAAAGGTGTGTGTTGGAACCTTGTTTTGTAGAATTAATACTGCTTTAAAGTAAGATCTTTTGAGTAATAATTAGTACCAAATTATGCCATAGCCTATTGATATGCAGCAAATCTAGCTAGGTTATCACTCGTATGTCTTATGAGCCATACCTAGCCATGGTTTATCCTCTATTCATGCTGCAGGGTACGAAATTCCTGGGTGCCAACCTGCCTATGGCAACCTAGAATTCTCCAGGGCAGGCTCGCAAAATCTTCACCTACTCTCTGGGACAGGTAATGAATAAGTGATGTTTTGTGAAGTTATGCTTTCTTTCTAACTTTCTGATGTCCGTAAAAATGTTTCATTTCTTCATGTCAGTCTACTGTCTCTCATCGTTCAGTTGTCCGACATTTTCTAAACTAGGGGAATGACAGCAGATCTGTTTATTATAGTACTCCAGATGCTTGCCTCAGCCAAGCCTGTAATAATTATTATTAGCATGTATAAAAATTGTTTTAACATCTTTTTTTTTTTTTTTTCTTTCTGATGGAGTAGTTCTTATAATACAGGTGCATTGAATTTCACTATTGACATCACAGTTATCCGGGCAGTTTTCTCACCTTTCTTAATTGACAGTGCTTATATATTATCTCTCTACATTAGTATTTGGTTTCCTGAAATAAGTTTTTTTTCAGTGCTATAGATATAGAGATGGTGAAAAGATGAAGGAGTTATAACTGATTCTAGTTTACATCCCTATGCATCATATAGTGTAAGTTTTAATAATGACCCATTTTTCCATATTTTGTTTAGATTTTCTTCTACTTTTCTCCCGAATTTACTCTTTGTTCTTTGTTGCTTGACATTATTAAAAGCGGCAGTTATGTAGAAGAAATGTCATTCACTAATCCTATAGTTTTCAATGAAATATGAAATACTGAAATATATTTTGAAGCAAGAAATTCATTAGATAAAAAAATAAAGACAGGCTGAACTTCAGACTGTCCTTTCACATTCTATTTATTTTCTTTGAATAATGTTCACAAATTTTCGATTTAAGAGTGCTGCTAGTGTGGATAAGATAAGTAAGATTCTTTCAGTATTTTTTGGCAGAATATACACTTTGTAGAGTTAAAAAAAAAAAAAAAAAAAAAAGTTACTTGAATTTTACTTGAATTCCTGTTTTCCTGTTTAGCAGTCCCCTGGGGCTCTGCACATGTGCTCTATTCTTACCTTTAGATGGGTTTAGATGAGTTTGTCATAAAAAATAGCTTTGTTCTGCTGCTTGTCCTTGTTAATACCAGGAGAGGACCAGTGAAGCAAAATATAATCAGGACATGAACTGTTTTTTCAAAATTTTGGCCCTGTTTTAAATTTGTTTGAATATTTTGAAGTCATTTAAAATCAGAACAGATTCATGCAGCCATGGTGTAACTGATGACTTTGATCTCATGTGATATTTTTTAATGGATGCCTATGACAAAGTTCAGGGTCTTGGGATGACATTTATTAGCCTTCCTGAAAGGCTCTCTGGAGGGAAGTATCTTTTCCTACCATTGCTGTCCACTTGTAGTTCTAATTCTTGAGTGAAAATAAGCTTGCTTTACTGAAGGACAATATGAAACTTTTTCTCTAAGCATTTCAAAACTTGAAGTGCACAAATCCAAGATTTTATCCCAGGCTATCTAAACATTTCATAGAATAGATAGAGGCTGAAAGAGATTTTTCATTTATTCATCTTCTTTTTAAAAAGCTCAAAATGATCTAGATTTTATTGGAGAGACTTTAGTAATTTCTTGGATCCTTGCTTGCTTCTTTCATATTTATTTACCCATATCTTAATCACATTTTTTCAACATATCAAGACTTTAAAAATTTATCTGGAAACTTGCTTTTCAACTGTATTGAAAATGTCAGCTTGCTGGAGGAACAAGAAAAATAAAAACATTTGTGAAAATGAAAGATATTGAGTATGACTACTGTTTGCACTTCCAAAATGAGGACAGATTCTATTTTATCCAGCCTGCTGCACCTTAACCTTCAAAAAAAGTAATTAGAAAAAAAAAAAAAAAAAAAATTTGAACTGGAATGTTTAAGTATAGGTATAAGGCAAAAACCTGTGGGCTGTGTTTAGGTAATCGACATCTCTGGGTATAGAAGGAAATTATAGCATCTCTTTTGGGAAAGCCTGTAGAAGATAGATCTGCTTTGTCACTCTGCATGGTTCTTTGGGGTGCTACATCTGCAGGGTAAGTGGAAAGTCCTGGGTCTCCTCTGAAGAAACATACTGTCTATTATTTTCATGTGAATAGTGCAAGCATCTCTTCAGATACATTCTGTTTCATTTGGTCCCTTACTTGCAAAGAGCTCTTTCTTCTGCTGTCTCACTCCAAAAACCACAGGATAGCCCATGCTAAAGTGCTGGACTGTTCAGAGGAATTAAGTTCTATTTATTCCCTCTCTTTTGTCTAACACCCACCAAAACAAACAAACAAAGTCTTACACTGAGAAGCCAGGACAAAATAGACTCAACTGAACTAATAAATCATATTAGGTTGGGAGGAAGGTTGTGTGAAATGACAGCACAACATGCTGAGCAGTGTTGAACTTGCTAGAGGTGAACTTATTTATACTCTTGCAGAGTAGAAGACTTCTCAGTTAACAATTCCCAAAATAGTATAAAACACTGTATAAAACAATGTAGGGCTCAAAATAATCAGCAAAAGATGACAGATGGTAATTTCTTTCTCTTCTTTTTTTTTTTTTTTATTCTGTAATATCAAGTTGATCAAAGTGCTGATGAACATTTATTATGGTGCGAAAAACTAAAAATATATTGAAATACTCGATCAAAATAAGTGCCTTCAGATAACAGCCAGTAGTTCTCCTTGTTGCTGTTCAACACCTTATATATGACTCTGTGTGTAGTAATACTTTCTGAATAGCCTTCAGAATATGAATTACATGTACACAGCTGAGAATGTGGGTCTGTCCAGGTTAAGCTGTATTATTTAATCAGCTCTGTTTTTTGTTTGTATTAGCAAACCAATGATCTATTCTGCTGCCAGAAAAATCTTCCAAAATTCCCTAGACCTCTCCTCTGTGGCTTGGCACTGCAGTATTGTCAGACAGCCATGTGTGATGGGGGAACCAAATGATATGGAACAGAAACTGCAGCAGAACTGCACTGATGGCAACTGAAAGTGTCTGAGAGGTCAGCACTATCTCTTACTCTGAGCACTAGAAGTGTTATCTCCTGTACTCAGGAGAGTATATGCAAACATCTGCATCTTTTTCAAGGCAAGAAGTTATGGATTAAAGTTAGAGATACAACATGAGTTCTTCATGTGAATCCTATCACAAAACAGGCTCAGAATGTAATTGTGACCAGATATAATTAAAATGATCACGCTGTAATTTACTCAGAGCAGGTAATATACAGTGCTTATAAAGGAAAATGTCAGTGGCACCTGCAGTTTCTCCTCCCCCTGTCCAAGTAGTAATTTTGTCTGACTGGTCCTGGAGCCAAAAGAGTATATTTAATTTTTTGAGTTACTTAGCATAATCATTCTCATGGGAAGTGCTAAGCCAGCCCACCAAAATGAGTCCCTTGAGCCAAACACAGATGAATTTCAAGCCAGTAGAAAGAGATTGTGAATGGAAAGAAAGAGCCAAGGTGAGAACAGAGGTGATAACCTCTGCCCAGACTTATGTCTGGATGCTTAATGCAAAATTAGACAGACTGACATTGTTTCCCTACTACTAAAGCACATTTCTATAGTACTCCCCTGCTCCCATTCCAACCTCAGTCCTTTAGCAGAAACAATAATGTAAAGTTCAGCTTGCTTCTGGACAATGGGTCTCACCCGTTCTCTATACATGTCCTATTACAAAAAAAAAAATAACAAAAACAGTACAATCCAGGAGGAACCACAGTCCTGCTCCAGCACAGTCAGATCCAGATGAATTAGGAAGGTGAACAGACAAAAGCAAAAATAAGAAAGGTTTAATAACACAACTAAATATAACTTTATAAGCTTGTGAGATGATGTGGCATGCTGCTTTCAGTAATTTCCAGAGGGAGTGCATATCCATGACTACAGACCAAAGCAATCTAGAAGCTGACCACTCCAAGCTGTAAGGAGAGATGCTACAACTGAAGGCAGCTTGCTCAGGCACCTGGAGAGCTCTCATTGGCTTCCAAATCACAAATTGAAGTCTACCTCTAATTTTGTTACCTACATTTCTCAATACCTTATTCTTTTTTTTTTTTTTCCTCTCCTTTCTCATCACTGCTTAGGAGTTTGGATTCCCTAGTGAGATGCAGTACAGACTGCTAGGACTCTGCCAAACATTAAAAAGCAGACAGCAGCTGTTCAACAGCTTCAAATCACTTTCCTTGTAAGGCAGTCCTCCCCCACCCCCAGCCTTTGTTACAGCAAGAAGTATTTGCTGAAGTCATTCCCTTTCTCCTGACTTTCTTATTCTTTCATATATTGCCAATCCACGTGATAACTCACTATTTTTCTAGCGAAATATTTAATACAAACCTATTGGCCTCTGCAAAGGAAGGAAGGAAGGAAGGAAGGAAGGAAGGAAGGAAGGAAGGAAGGAAGGAAGGAGAGAGAGAGGGAGAGAGAGAGAGAGAAGAAAGTAACAGCACTTACCAAGATGAATATTCTTTCATAGTCATGTCAAGATCCCTTCATCCTTGAAAATGGTTAGAGAGGTAATGGCTCTTCTCTCTTGGATAAATGCTGGCTGAAGTTTGCCATGCCAGAATGTAACTCCCTTCTCTCCCAGCTTCACCAGCTGACCTCATTTCAGAGGTAGTCAAGAGCATGAGGCAACATGTGGACAATGTGTATAATACTGAGTGAACAGAGAATGAGTCAGACAACATGTATTCCTCCTCGAATTGCATGGGATTTTTTGTCTCTTTCAACCTTCTATTTTTCACACCTGTTCATCCTTTCATTTTCTAGCAATAGAGAGACAAAATGAACAGGGACAGGCTTTATTCAGACTCCAGTAGGATCACTTACCAACCATAACAGTTTGCATGTAAAAGCCACTGACCGAGTATACCTGACGGAGCTGAAATCAGTCAGTCCTCACAAGTTTTCAGAAGAGCCTAAGAGAGGCACTAGGAGGCAGCCTGGAAAAAGACAGAGATTGTAACCATTTCTATTACATCCACTGTGGCACTCTGTCATCCGCTGCAGTCACCTTTAAAACTGGGCAAAAGGCTCACACCTTCCACTGTTCACTGCATTCATTTCTCACATTCAGCCAGCCAGACTACTTGCAGGTGTTTACCCTCACAAGCGTCTCACAATCAAAGTGGTCATCTTGTTAAAAGGAAATGGAAATGTGTTTTTAAACTCTAGATCCAAATCAAGTTAACAGAAGAATTAAATCAGTCCTCCTAGAGCTGTCTCGGCTCCTCAATCTCTGTGCAGTGAAGCACAATACTGGGCTAGCCAGCACAGCTGCATGTGGTGGATGGTCCCTGTCCTGATCTGTGAGTTCAAGTTCTTTCCCTGCCATGAGCTGGGCTGAAACCTGGATTCCTCAGCGCTCTTCACAATAGCGTGCTCCCTGGATGCATGTCTGGGTTCTTACCATTCATTTTCTTTTGCCCTTTAGAGTTTTCATCACACTGGGGGAATTACAATTGCTTGCTGAAGAAACTTCATTTAAAATAATCAAAACACTTTTAGTGTCTATTTCTGAAAGCTGTAATTTTATTCATGGTGTTTCTATTCAATCCATTCACAGCCTTAGGTTATGGACAGTACCTTTAAATAAAAGACTATTTGTATGTCTTTATTATGAGCACATATCAAAAATCTTACCACGTTCCACTGACAATAATGGAATTCACTTAAGACCACTCAGTGCTGACAGCTGGTCCTCTAAGGGTTTTTTGCATGTCAACAGGTAACTGAATTTTCATAACTTAATCACTTCATATTACAGTTAATATTGAATGCTCTTGGATAGATGTGTCTGTGGGCTTCATATAATTGATATAGCAGCCATCCCTTCTGCAGTGGGACTGTTAGGTCATTATAACCAAAATGTAATTCAGTGTTATTTTTAAGAAAGATTCCTCTTTTCTGCCTCTTACTTGTAAGCCCAGCATAGTTTAGACACATTTACCATATATCGCTTGCCAGCTCTGAGTTTTTAGTTGTGTGAATTATGCAACAGGCATGTTCTCACATCATAAGAAAGATTACCTTCTAAAACCCAGCATTTTTTCTGTTTTTAGCTCCCTTTATCAGCTCCCCAGGTACTGTAAGTGAACTCTCATGTTAAGGATCTCTCCCCCAGTACTTAGGACTTCAACTGCTTCCCCAACTCCTTTCCAAAGTATTCTCTTTTAAGTTTCTGATAAACCATCCATTTTCTCTGGTTTAAATTCTGTCTGGAACCTAAGAAAAGGACTCTGATACTTGTTTTACGTGTCCATCAGTCATGTGGAAACTATCTGAGCTCCAGATTTGGATCACCCACACATTTTTTGCTGAAACATATGTGCAGGCCTTCCCTCTCAAAATACAAAACCAACTTCAGATTATTTATTTTGAAAATGAGCACTGGAAGGAAAATTCAAATGGTTTAATACTTGCAAAAAAAGTTCCAAGAAACATCTATTATATATATATACATATGAAGGAAAGATCTGCATGCAATCTGACATGTAAACTGTTCATACTCTGAAGTTTCAAGTATTTAACAAACTACTGTGGAAGTAATAAAAAAAAATTGGTGGGTTTGCTTTAGTGAAAAAACTACCTGACAGACCTCAGTGAAAATCTGCAAAAAATAGGTGAGCTGAACAAAGTATGCGTACACCTGGATTTATAGGAAAATGCCCGTTGTATAACCTGGATAAACGTTTGCTGAGGTATTTGTTAGAGTCCAAATGAAGCTGCTGAATAAAGAGCACCAAAGATTTGGAATTTGTGGACTGGGCTCTAGGTCTGAGCAGTAGCAATATAATCTGTTTCCTAAATAAAATGAATTTCAAGTCCATAGCTTAGTTCTCATCATAACATATCTGGATATAGAATTTGTAATCTGATTTGATCCCTCTAATGAGGGAAGCAAATGTCAGGTTAGCCACAAAACAAAAACAAAAAATGCAGGCAAGGAAGATAGTTTTGGCATTAATCTTTTGAAACTGTGACCCTGAGCATGTAACACATAATCAAAACTTGATTAACATAGAAATCCAATTATTGCTTCATTAACTACCTTTCATTAATCTAGAAAACACTTGTTAAATGCTTGGACTTCATTTCCCAACAACTACAAATGTAAAAAATAAATAAATCTGGGGACAGATTTAATGACACAACATTCATCTCAGAGCTATTGCTCCCAGGCCAAGCTTTCGGTGCCTCTTTTGCAGCATGTCCAACCCGGGCAGCGTGCAGATCTAACACAATACGTGACCAGCAGCAGAGCCACCAGCCATGAATCAGCAGGGGCTGCCAAAGCCTAGTAACTCCAAGATCAAGTTGCCTACCCAGCCCAACTCCACTCAGTAGGAAAGCAGTGGTAGAGGACCCATTGGCATCTCTGCTATCTGTAAACTAACCCAGAGCTCTGTGTCCCCAGCTTGCTGCTCCCTGGGTATGAGCCATCTGTTGGGAAGAGGTGCCCCCAAGGCTTCGCCTCCTGCCCAGCTAACTGCCCTCATCTCTGTACTGACAGGCTCCATTCAAAGATCAGAAATGAAAATGGGGATGTGGCTGCTTGTTTTCCTTGATCCAAACAGGCCATCCCTTCAGAAAGGTCCACAGAAGGCTTATGCTATTGGAAAAGTGTTTCCACAGGAGTGGGTGCACAAACCTGACCCCAGGCTTTCTGGCTGCCCACCACATCACTGCTCCTGGGTTTCTTCATTGGGTACGTCAGCACATTGTGTCTGGGCTCATAGGCAGTCACTTCCCCATCCTGCTGCCTTCTCTCCTGCTCTACCGACCCTTTCACAACAATATCCTTAGCAGAGCTGACCAACTTTGATGTTCCTCAGATAGAAAAAAAAAAAAAAAGTGTTTTGAAATTCTTTTCCAGAATATATTTTTAAACTTTCCACCAGTGCTCCCAAATTCCTGATCCTATGAAGCCCTTTTTTTAGAATGTGACACATCACAGACATGGAACAGATGCAATAAACACTTTTGAAACATATAGTGGCCCTCTTTAGTGGGCCTCCACGCTATCTGAGCAAACAAGAAAGGAAATACTATTACCTCATCTCCTGCATGGAGTACTGAGTCAGGAAGAGGGGGAGTTATCTGACAGGACGTGGTTATCTATGTTTGATCTCCTTGACTCGAGTTCCTTTGTAATTAATGGAAAGAAAGGGGTACTTCCAGATTTGCATCACCTCATCTAAAAGCAGGCTTCTGAAAGAGGTCAGATTAATCTCATCCTGATAGTGTCTGTTCATTACTACAGACTGAAAACAGGAGCCACAGCTGACCAATAGCACTGGCATTCTGGTCAGGCCAGTCTTGCTTTAATTCACTTGTCTGGTGTAATACCAGCTATATGTGGCAAAGCCAGAGCCCCAGAACACAGTTCAGGTCAGCACCTGCTTAAATGTTCCTTCTTCCAAGGCAGGATATTTACCCAAAAATATAATGATTTTGACTTAGGATTTCACAGTTGCATTACAATTTCTGTTCACTACCCAGAAATGAAAACCTTCAACTTGTTTTTTCAGTATATTTGACATGGACCTCTACCTGGAACTCATTTTGCATTCTCACTGCTTATTTCCATCTAAACGCTGTTAACCAATTTTTGTTTTACTTACTCCTAGATCTGTGTGAAGGAATGTAATCAGTTCATTCAGGGAGAATTTCAGCACTTCAGAAATGGTTTTGCTCCATGTTGAAACAACATTGCAGAACTATCTGCAAGGAAAAGCCTCAAGGTGGCAGAAATCATTAAAGTGCCACCAAAGCACATACAGTTGCAGGTGGAGACCTGGGGAGTTCCAAGACACTCATTCGATGGGGCAGCCCCACAGATGTCAACTCTCAAGGAGAAACAGTCTTTGTGGTCTGTCTGAGGTTAACATGCTCGAGAAATCTTCTGGCCTCCAGGCAGCTGATCAGCCCTGACTTTGCACGTCAGCATTCCTCTGTTATCAGGCCATCTGCCGGGCAGATGAGCTGGCAGGAGATCAGACAGGTACAATGAAAACCTGCTTGTTTTCCAGCACATCTTCCTCAGAATAGAATTGTCACCACATGGCATCTTGGCTTTGACTGAAATGCTCCAGCGAAATATACTCACCTGGAGCTTCTCCAGCCAGTGCTACAGATGAATCCCGACCAACTGCAGGCTGAGTTGGGCACGAGCTTTCCATTACCATGGTGCTCATCTACCTGCTAACCCTTCCCTGGGGCTGTGCAGAGTGGCCCCGATATTCAGCTTGAAGTAGAGGATGAGAGAGAACTTCTAGGAATAATAATAATAATAATAATAATAATAATAATAATAATAATCTAGTTTGTCCCCTTGCTGCCTTTTGTGGACAGAGGTTTATTGGAAAGTGAGAGGTAACACCAGGAATGCAAACACTAGTTTGCTTCCACTCTAGTGCAAACTGGGATAGCAAATTCATAACACCAAGAAAGTACCAGATACTTTGATGGTACTTGAACTTGCCTGTAAATCTTCTCAACTTTCTCATATAAAATAGATCACTTTTCACTAAATGTAGAGCCTGAATAGTGCTACCTCCTACCTGGTAAGATTTCCTCTGAACTGCCTCTGAAATGTTGCAGAGGACAACTCCATCAACAACATTCAACAGTGTGGACTAGTATCTCTCTCTAGCACTGCCCAAGCAGGAGGGCTTCAAAGGCCTTGGCTGACAGCAATTCCAGAATTCAGACCTGGCAATTACTGGCTGTCTTACAATGTTCATGGACACAAATTTCTGTGCCAACATATATTTTATATTTTTTATGAGTATAAACAGAGTTAATTGGTGAAAATAATGCTTTGGAAAGTCTGACGACCCATTTTTAATAACCTTTAAAGTGGTGTCCCTTGAGAGGTTTTCTTTCACCAGTTTAAATATTTAATATTGTACTCACTGTCCTTTTCTTCTAAATAAATATTTTAATGAAGAAAAATGGGTAAAGATTTGCAAACCACTGGTTGTCACAGCAGCAGAGCTTTAGAGAACAGTAGAAGAAACAGAGAGTCACTCATGCAAAAGGACCTACTCTACAGGACTTTGAAACCTGTCCTGTAATTCCTTCCTCACCCCAGCTGGCTGAGTTTCAGGAAGTCCGTGATATATAGGATTGGTGTTTCCTAAGACATAGCACTATCAGATTTCCACAGACTATTATTTGCAAATAAATCTCCTTTCTCCTGGCAGCATTTTTCCAATTAAATTATTTTCTTACTTTTTAACTATGAAATATATATGCAAATATATTAAAATATATTTTATATATATTTATATAAATATGTTTGCTGAATATATATATCGATGATTAAAAAAATAATTAAAATATATTGATTTACCACCATTAAAAAAAATGTGCAGTGAACTTTCCTAATTAACTTGTATGTGACAAGCAGAATCAAAATGCAGCTAGTGTGTGGAGTTTGTCACCTTGGAGAAACAGGAAAATGTTCAATGGTTGACTTCATGACTCCATATTTTGACTTTTTATCTTTTCTCTTTTTTCATCCCTGTCTAAATTACCACTGCCAGATTTACAATGGCACATGACAAAATGAAGTATTCTTTATAAAAAGACCTTCTAAAACAAGTACACAACAACACCAGGAAAGAGGATTCAGGCATTGCATTCTGTGATAACACTGGAAGATAACAGTGAGGGGGAGGGAGAAGGCATTCAAAGAAAGAACGTCTGTTTCTTAACAAATGAAGAAGCTCATGAAATATGTCAGATATGTATAAAACAAAAACTAAGCTTCTGATTCTGCTATTATAGGTACTAAATTAGGGACTAAATTAGGGACGTTGTATGTTCTTCATCTTTCTACTTTTTCTCCCACTTTTCTTGCCTTTGCTTCTTAGGTGTTTTTTATATATTACTGGAAGCAAGAGAAAACAACAGGCTTTACCTTAAAACAGTAATGTCAATTGGTGCATAAATCTAAACCATCCTGGGAATCCTGAGAAATCTTCTAGTAGTACTATATCTATTAACACGCATTCAAGGGTTTCAGTCTGAGATTCAGGAAAACTTCTGTATTTGTGCCAATAGATAGACTACCATAAGCATTAGTTTCACTAAGTCATTTCAGAACTTGCTTGGTTCAAGACACATATTAAATGAAATGTTTAAATACTTTCTTGGTACTTTCTCAGTTGGGCTCCTTTTCCTTCTTTCTCTTTTTCTTTTCTCCTTCTTTTCCCTCCTTCCTTGCTTCCTTCCTTCCTTGCGTCGTTGCTTCCTTCCTTCCTTCCTTCCTTCCTCCCTCCCTCCCTCTTTCTTTCTTTCTTTCTTTCTTTCTTTCTTTCTTTCTTTCTTTCT